>NC_137868.1:4238342-4250842 GCF_963924005.1 Protomyctophum bolini | reverse complement strand
ATGATAAAATATGAACTAGAAGGTTAGATATAAGTGTTATTTTGTTCCCTCAGCGTTGTTTTTGTTTGTTCTCTTGTTGAGCTCTATGTTATTTCGTCTTGTTGTTCTATTTTTTTTTAGGGTTAGGGTTAGATGTTTTATTTATTTTAATAATAAGGGCAGGTATAAATAAGATTTATCTTCTTCCCGCTCCTTTTCTTTTCTGATATGGAATATGTAAAAAAAATAAAGTAAAATTAATATAATCATGTAAAACCATAACTGAAATGAAATAAATAAATATGCAATGAAATGAAATTAAATAAACTAACAGTGATTTTACAATGCAAATTGGGGGTCCCAGAGATGGAAATATAAATGGGGGGGGGGGGTCCATAGCCTATAACAAATGTGTCATGCGGTCACGTCCTGAGCCCCTCCGTTTGTCCATGATTTCACTCTGTCTCTCCCAAGTCCTGCTCCTCTGACTCTGTAGTCTGATTGCCCTGATAGTGCCGTCACCTGTGGGGACCAGCTGAGCCAGGTTGGGTGATGAGCTCCAGTGACTATTTAAACTGTGCCTTGTGTTTGTTCAGTGCTGGATCTTAAGTTAGTGTCAGGTTTTATGTTCAGTGTACAGTATGTACCTCTGTTATCCTATGTCATTTCCCAAGTAAAGTCAACTTTATGTGATCTTCTTGTCCTGCATTTGGGTCCTAAGTTAACACCTGCAAACCGTGACACAATTAAATGCATGTTAAACTGAGGGGTCCATGGAAAAAAAAAACAGGTTGAGAATCACTACTAGAGCCGTGCAGATCTTCTCTTATGGGGATCCCTGGCACATCTTTTCAAATGGGTGGTCCGCGGGCCATTTATTTAACTGTCAATTTGGGAAAACGTTTGAGAACAATAAGCTGCAATAAATAATTATAGCTCAAGAAAGAGGGGCGATCCAAGCACTCAAAAAAGTAAGAGAGGGCCGATATAAAATCAATATACATATATATATATATATTTTTTTTAATTTATTTTCTTATTTGTGCTATAGTTCCGTTGATCCTTGAAGCACCATCCGTAACCTTTTTAACTTTTTGCACAGGCTCCACTTTACTGAGTACCTATAGAGCAAAGCGGAGATCCGGGGCACACAAAGGTTAAAAAGTAGGAATAGTTTATTCAACCGACATGTTTCGACCTACTGTACGTGTACTGTATACAGTCTTCATCAGGCCTCGATGCCGTCGTAACGACTGATGTTACACTTGCTGAAAATAGCCGATCTACAAGCTCACAACGTTGTGAGCTTTTACTGTACTGATTTTACACAAAATATTTTCAAACAAATCATTTTGTGTTTGTCAGTGAAAAAAGGTAGTCGATGAACATTACTTTTATTTGTCATATAAGTCAACGAAATCAACGGTGGTTCTTCTAACCAATCATGTGTTAGTATCATTGTGCGAGGCGCGCGCTGCATGTGACACTGACCACTGTGATGACCGTGACCTTGGAGGGAGGGGGGCCGGGGGCATGAGGGCAGCAGAGCGGAATGATCAGAGGTCTTAATTGTCAGCCTAGGGGGACGCCACTATACCGTGTTCACTGGAGCTCACTGGACAGAGAGAGAGAGAGAGAGACAGAGAGAGAGAGAGAGAGAGAGAGAGAGACAGAGAGAGAGAGAGAGAGAGAGAGAGAGAGAGAGAGGACGAAAGGGCACAGAGGGGTAAAAGCACAACCCCTTTTTTTTTTTTTTTTTTTTTTTTTTTTAATATATTTTTTATCCCACGATTTTGTAACCCATTTTTCACCCCTGTGTCAATTATCTAATGTGATCCTGGGCTCTACACACCCTCCACCAACCTAGTCCCCATATGTTTTTTTTGGTTTTGATTAGTTTTTTTGCCCTGAGGATGACAATTGACAATACAATGAATGTATGTGAGTGGTTCTCAACCAGTGGTCCTGGGACCACCGCTGGTACGGTAGGTACAGTAGGATCTACTACTGTACTACTGTCCGGACCACCGGTGGTCCGGACAGTAGTACAGTACACGGACCAATGGGTCAATACAGTCTTCTAATGTTTCTTATTCTGATCATAAGACCCAATTAGTGGATGTCAAGTCTCCAGGTCTTCTTCACAATATCCATGACACTTAATTACATTTGCTAATTTTCCACCTGTCTGTCAGGTGGAAAGAAGCAGCTTGGACTCCTCATGCATTGAAGGAAGCATGAGGTCAGTCCGTTGCCTCACCCCAGGTTGGCAGAGGGACATGGCATTCCCCACTTGCATCGTTCCAAGTACAGCAGTGCCCAACGGTCCCACCGCTCTAGTATTCACAAACTCATCATCATAACATTTATTAGATCAGATAAAATATCATTTTATTCCAGATGGCATCTTATAATAACATATACTGACAATTCTTTTTCAAAAATAGCAGTGGCGCGCTACGAGCTTGTAGCAACAAATGTGAATAGCAACAAAAACTATATTACAATGATAATAATAATTATAATAATATGTACATGTATACAGGAAGAGTTGTAACGTTTGTCTTCAGAGCAACTCTGTGATTGGTCAGTTCACACCGTGCACTCGCGTGCGAGCGCAGACATAGTGAAGAGTGTGCATTGGTGTCAGTCTCAGAGTTATATTGACACTGATCTTTGTAACAAGGCCACTGTTAAAATCTGTCTTTGTAAAGTTAATTTGAGTACGTAGTCCTTTTGGGTTCACCTGCCTATATATGGTCTGTCTGGTCTATTTAGAACTGCAATTCCCAGAAATCCCAGAGAACCAATTCATAATAAAGATTCAGAAAAAAAAACAACATAATTTTATGCACCCACTCCCTTTAAAAAAATAATAGTCTAAGAAATTCCTTGCATGAAAAAATAAATCATTGATTGATTCTTTACCCATTCTCACCGTTTGTAGAATGGGTACAGTTCAAACGAAAGTACAGATCAATCGCATCAAAATAAAAGTACTGCATAGTTATTATGCAGAATGTCCCACGCACATTTCAAGTTTTCAAATGTATAAAAGTCTTTTGAAAATAGCAGAACATTTTTTTCTTTTTTTCAAGAAGTATAGTGAAAATAGCAGATCTACAGTAAAAGTTCTCAATGTGTTCACAATTGCCAGGCCTTTAACCCTCTAGCACCCAGAGTTGCTTTTTAGCTACAATTTTATTTTAATTAATTACTAAATTATTGTTATTTTTTTCTGTTCTTTTTTCACCTAAATGTCATCAGTGATGTTCATTGCAATGCCAATTCAATGCCATTAGTCATGATATTTGCATATAAATACCCCCCACAGAGGCTTGTAATATATGTTTTTTTGTGATCATCAGAATGTCTAGAACATGTTTTATTCATTATTGTGAAAGATATCCCCCAAATGTAAATTATTAATTTATTATATTATTATATAATTATTATATAATTATTATAACATTTTCATCAAACTTTTTTTTTTTTTTTTTTATAACATTTTTTTTAGTGTCAGTGCTAGTAGTACAAAGTAGTAGTAAGGTTGAAATCTATTTTTTGCAAGTAGAAATTAATGCGGGTGTTAGAGGGTTAAAAAAAAAGATTGGCTGCGCCCTATGGTTGCACCACTCGAAAGTCCATAGATCCTGGTCGCATGTATAGTTAAGGCCAGGGGTGTCCAAACTTTTTTCAAAGGGGGCCATATTAGAAAATATTAAAACACCCAAGGGCCAACCAATCTCCTGACATAATGTAGTGACATACTAGTCTATAACAGTCACATAATGTAGCGTCCGACTAGTCTATAACCAGTAAGACGCGCAAACGCGGGAAGCGTGGGGCGGCGGTGGCTCAGGGGTAGAGTGCCTGGATGGGAACCGCAAGGTTGCCAGTTCAAACCCGGGCTCCCCCAGAGTTACTGTCGAAGTGTCCTTGAGCAAGACACTGAACCCCTAATTGCTCCCGATGTGCTAGTTGGTGCCTTGCATGGTTTCCGCTGCCATCGGTGTGTGAATGGGTGAATGTAATGCACAATCTATGTAAAGCGCCTTGGATAAAGGCGCTATATAAATGCACCATTTACCATTTATGAAGCGAACGCAGCTGAGACCCTGCAGATCATGTCTGTGTGTCTGTGCCGCTGTTACTGTATATGTGGACCTGGCCCCTTTTGTGCCCATATATGGAGCTGAGTGGACCTGGCCCCTTTTGTGCCCATATATGGAGCTGAGTGATTGCTGATGCACCACACTCCATATTTGGATAGCGGGACAGACAGACAGACACACAGACACACACACAGACATGATCTGCTAGGTCTCATAGTAAGTGCTCACTGCGTTCGCAACAAAGTCACATACATGTGCATTGCATTTAAACGATTATATTGAACTCATCATATCATCATCAATATTTCATATCAATGGTCTTTTGTCGGGTGTGTGCTGTGAACAAAAAGTGTCTCTCAGCCTTTTTTCAGCCATATGTCACACATTACCAAATGTAACCAGACGAGCAACGTAAAAATAATAATACAAGGAAGAAGGAACAAGGAACACTGACAAATTATATTCTGGGAAATGCCCAGGTTAAAAAGCTTGAATGCCTCCCCCTGGCCTGATGGAGGGGAAAGGAACTGGTTGGAATAACGTGTTCCTTACTTCCTTCCACGCCCCTGTCGGGTGTAAAGGAGCAACTTGGATGACAAGCATGAGTTGAAGTCCGTTGCTCTCCCCAGGTTGGTGGAGGGTGTGTAGAGCCCAGGATCACATTAGATAATTGACACAAGGGTGAAAAATGGGGCCCTGGGATAAATGTAATACGGCCCGGCTGCAGGCCCGCGGGCCACACTTTGGACACCCCTGGTATAGGCCATAAATTATGTTGGTTAGACATCCTAACAGTCCGAGAGGCATTAGCATATCGGGTTGCTATAGTGATGCAGTAAACAGAACATGAACCGTCCATTGTTTTCCAACCGAAGAACTGATGGCGCGGGAATAATTAATAACACAAATGTCTTCTCCGGGTGAAAGTCAAGACTGTAGCGTCTGTCACAGGACTGTAAGCGTCTGTCACAGGACTGTAAGCGTCTGTCACAGGACTGTAAGCGTCTGTCACAGGACTGTAAGCGTCTGTCACAAGACTGTAGCGTCTGTCACAAGACTGTAGCGTCTGTCACAAGACTGTAGCGTCTGTCACAAGACTGTATAGCGTCTGTCACAAGACTGTAGCGTCTGTCACAAGACTGTAGCGTCTGTCACAAGACTGTAGCGTCTGTCACAAGACTGTATAGCGTCTGTCACAAGACTGTAGCGTCTGTCACAAGTTCACAAAACGTGTACATGTGTAAAATTATGTTTGGGGCAAAAACATGAAGCTCTTGCATCTTGTTCGGCCGGTCCTGTCCCCGCTCTCTCCAGGAGAAATGTGCTCGCGTCCCGTTCCTGTGCACAAGAAATACAATCATAATATTAACTAATAATAATATTATCCTTGCTTTTAGACCAACCCATTTCACATCAAGGAAGGCCACTCGATAAGCCTTTTTCTGATTTTTATTTTATTTTTATTTTCATACAAATTTCATCCCAATTGAAATGTTTTTTGTTTGTTTTTTAATGTACACATAATAAATATAATAAATGTAATGTAAACTAAAAAAATATATATATATATTAGCATTCGAGCCACGCGTTGCAAGTTTGTAGATCTGCCATTTTCAAATAGCCAAAATAGTTATAGGGCGGAAGTGGTTAACGTACGTTTTGTACTAATATTTCTAATATATCTCTACAAAGTAACTAAAGTGTTCAAATAATTGTAGTGGAGCAAAACAAATGTGCCTCTGAGATGTACAGTACAGTGGAGTAGAAGTAAAAGTATTGACAATGGAAAATACACCAGGAAATTAATAAATGCATTAATATTGAACTAGCGTCGACGTCTCTTCATCTCTGAAGGTTAAACAAAGACATGCATTACTGACACAGGCTGTTTGACCTAGATGCGTGTGTGTGTGTGTGTGTGTGTGTGTGTGTGTGTGTGTGTGTGTGTGTGTGTGTGTGTGTGTGTGTGCCCGTGTGTGTGTGTGTGTGTGTGTGTGTGTGACTGTGTGTGTGTGTGCTATCCTGTTGTACATTTCCTCATCAGGATGTGTGCGTGGCTCACAGTGCACACAATAGACAGGGTGTGTGTGTGTGTGTGTGTGTGTGTGTGTGTGTGTGTGTGTGTGTGTGTGTGTGTGTGTGTGTGTGTGTGTGCGTGCGTGTGTGCGTGTGCGTGTGTGTGTGTGTGTTAACTGTATTGTTAACGGTAAATACTTTCACCTTTTATTCCAATTTCCTGCTCGCTCAGTTAAACATTAGTATGTGCATGCATGCGTGGGAGCCACTGATACTGTACACAGTGTACTGCATAACAATCATGTATCACTTTGGAGTTGCTTGGACGCGGTGTACTGTACAGTGATCAAGCAAAACCAGTGACATCCCGTGTGTGTGTGCCGGTAGGCTACGACTTAAAGAGATATCCACATTTTAACCCATTTAGACGTGAGGCTGATATCCTGACAGTTTTCTGAAAACACCTAAGTTTCTATGTGTCAGTGGCGCGCAACCTTTTTTATGTCAAGGACCCCCAGAATTGTCTGTATTTGGCCGCGGACCCCCATCTGAAAATATGTTGTACATAAAGCTATGTTGCAGGGTGGAGAGAGAGAGAGAGAGAGAGAGAGAGAGAGAGTCTTTTCACTCTGAGAACAAAGGTTTTTTACAAAGTATAACCGAACCTTTACCGCACCTTACTGTATGCCTCAGCTCATGTACATACAGTACAGTACTGCACCAACTGGATCAAATAAATGGGTATATTATGCAGATATTTGTACCTATGTTTGGCCTCTCACAATTATTTACATAATCGTCTAATCGCAATTATTTGTGATAATCGTAGTTATTCTTGGTGATCCTCTAATGGTCAATCGTTTCCATGTTGAAAAATGTCCGTACATTTTCAAACATTTCACCAAAGAAAATCCTTTGTGACGTGTTGTAAGCTTGTAGATCGGCTATTTCTCCTATTTATTCATTATTTTCCCAAAGAAAAGTCATTTGTCATATCTTGCCGTGTGCAATTTGTCTCTACAAAGCCTGAAAGCCAAACAGAAATGTGTATTCTATTCCCAATGTTTGATGCCAGAAACAGTTAAATCGTTACATTGTCAATCATTTTGTGTGGAAATCGCATGTCAACTTAAAATGTGTAAATGGTGACGGCCCTGTTTGTACAGTACGGTACGGTACTGTAACCCTTGACAATGTTGTTTTTCTTTGCTGCGTGATTTATCTTTCTCCTCTGCTCTCTGAGCCCGGCCCACCTCTTCCGCAATACCTCGCGGTTCACGTTCACATGTATCCATTCAACGTTTTCAACAACGTCTACATGTAATCCGTAAGTTAAGATAACATTATCTGTCGCCCTGTTATTATTGTACAAAAGCATTATTCAACCGGTTCTGTACTGTTGTACTGTTCCACATGTTTCTACAACATACTGTACAACGTACTGTCCATGCCTAACAGAAACAAACTCTTCAGTATTACACGTATTGCTTCCAAGATCATCAGACTTCCAACACACATTATACAGTACTTTCTGATAACTATGAACAATAAGGCCATCGCACGGCTAGCACTTTCAATATCTCATGACACTGATCATCCTCTACTGTATCGCCTTTTCAACCTCATGCCACCTGGACAAAGATACAGAACCTTGCCATGGGAAAAGCTTCTATTTAGTTGGAGCTGTGTCCCCCATTAAACAAACTGCCGATAGGATGGTTCTGTGTACTGTACTGTGGGGCCCTGATGTTTTGTGTATATGGTCTTGGTGGTACTGTATGCGTTGTTATGATGTGGGTGTTGTTTGAACAGAACTGGGAAGAGGATATTCATCCTTCGGGACAATAAAGATTACTATTATTATCATCATGTATTATCCTGTTTCTGTAATACCTCGTTCACATGTTGATGTCCCGTCTTGTCTTGGGGAGGGAGGGAGGGGGAGGGGGGGTTCTACTGTTCCGGGGCCTCCTCCTTCGCGGCCTCTTTTTGGGCGGGCTCCTCGCTGGGGGCCTCTGGCTCGGGGGCCTGCACGTTTTGGGGGGCCTCTACCGCGGCTTCTGCTGCTTCCGCACGAGGGACCTCTTCCTTGGGGGGCTCTTCTACTTCGGGGGCCTTTTCGTTGGCTTCTGCTTTCTGGGGCGCCTCATTTTGGGGGGCCTTGAGTTGGGTGCCGGCCTCCCGCTTGTTGACTTCTGCCTTCTTGGGGGCCGCCGGTTCGTTGGCGTCTGCTTTCTGCGGGTCCCCTGCCTTGGGGGGCTCTTCTAGTTCGGGGGCCTTTTCGTTGGCTTCTGCCTTCTTGGGGGCCGGTTCGTTGGCGTTGGCGTCTGCTTTCTGCGGGTCCCCTGCCTTGGGGGGCTCTTCCTTGGCCTCCTCCTCCTTTTTGGGGGCTTCGTCTTTGGGGGGCTCTAAGTGGAAGGATGACTCGTGTTCCTCTGGCTGCTCTGCTTGGTGTTCTTTAGGAGGGTTACCCAGCCCACACAGGATCCTGGGGGAGGGGGGGAGGGAGAGAGAGAGAGAGAGAGAGAGAGATTAAAAAGAAACATCTGAAACAAAGACGAGCTACAAATGATGGCAGCCTATGCTGTAAAAAGCATTATGAAAACATCGTTCAGTCAAATAGTTGTAACAGAGAGAGAGTCAACAGAGTGCTCATGTTTCTCATGTTTGCTCATAGATTATATAAGCCTTATTTATTGAATGACATTTGCAAAGTACATTTGCACTTAATTAATACCTCATTGACTGCCACCTAGTGGTGGCTTAGGTACAGCGCTTGTGCCATGTATAGTAAAGTGGTAACATGGCGTTTTCAGAAAGATGTTAGGATTTAGTTTCGAAGCCTTATTTTTTATCGACCTCAGTCCAAAATGGGTTAACAGCACCTGGTGTGTATCAGTGATTGGGGTGGAAAGCTGGACATTGTCAATGCAGAGATGGGTGAAAGAATCGGACGTTGTCTTGGTTTGTTTTTGGTGAATTCCCTATTGTTCTGAATATAAGATAATATAAAAAACAGGGTCGTATTATAACCGGGGACTAGACTTGACATTCAATGTTCTTTTTCCACAAATGAGTTCTTGAAAAATGGGGGTCCTCTTTATAATCACTCAGAGTCGTCTTTTCTATTCGGCACAATACGGTAAATATAGCGGCTGGTTGAACTTATTATATGCCATTATGCCTCTGTACGGCATTCCAAGTTCCAACCACTATGACTCGGTCATTCTCACATTACATTTCCTGAACAATACACATGTTCCCAAGCTTCAGTTGATGTTTTCAATACTGACTGCATTTTTATCGAACATGCATGTCTGTGTTGTTTCTATTGAGTTTTTTGTGGTGTTATTGGTAGAAAGAAATGCTTGCATGGAAAGCTAGCTACAGTGAAGGATGTATCTCTGTAAGTATTCAAGTGCTATGGCCCATAGCACTTACCCCACCCCCTTAGATAGCAATTCTGTAGACTTAGATAGCATTTGATACAGACTTATAGCATGTTATGTAAACAGCATAAGTGCATTGTATGTAGTCATAGCACGTCATAGTACATAATGTATATCATAGTAGTATAGATGTATAGCTTATTTCATTATAGATATTCCACTGTTACTTTCTTAGCTTACGCATGTTTCATGATAAATGTTTTTATGTGATGTATTCCCCATGCTTTTTGTTCTTGCTTAATGTAAATCGCTCTGGATTAAGAGCGTCTGCTAAATGCCTAAATTGTAAATTGTAAATTCATGAGATAAATGTGGTAAATGGAAATGTTACCGTGAATAAAATGTGGTTTGGCTGATTAGGCCTTCAGTGCTTAATGTCACGGTATACGCTCCTCTGCCCTTGGACTTAATTTGTCCGTGTTTTGGGACTTATTACTTGTATTTGTGTTCTGTACCTTATTTTGTAGTAGTGTTGTGTGTCTGCCTCGTCTCACCTCCCTGTGTAACCCTAGCCACCTGTGTCCTGTTGCCTGTTAGCCTATCCCAGTGTTGATTGTGTGTCTCAGTTCACCTGTGTGTAGTTAGTCGTGTCTATTTATATGCCCCAGTGTTTGCAGTTCAGTTCGTCGTCGTGAATGATGTGGTCGGTTCCTTGTGTTTCCCTAGTTTATTCATAGTTATTCCAAGTCCTATAGTTGTTCCAAGTTATTTCACCGTGTGCATTTTTTGGGAATTAAAAACCACTTGCATCTTCACTGCTCTGCCTGTGCCTGGTTCATTCTGCTCCTGCCAGTCCTACACCTCCAGAACCACATCGTGACAATTAAGTCAGGACTTTATTGCATCCATATTGAAAATAAATTGGGCCTCTTCCTTACTTATACGGCTATGGAGTTCCATTCTGGAGAGTGTAGTAATGGAAGGGTGCATGTGTTTGGTCCGATGTACTAACAGTCCTATAGTCATGAGTTCCGACACTCTGCCCAGAAGTTAAAACCCAACGCTACACCTAACCTCACAGGAAGCCTGCACGGGTTAGTTTTAACCTTTTTAATAATGTATTAAGACATATTTTGGCTTATTAGACAGGGATACTTTTAAGTACAGCAGTGAAGGAGACCGGGCCTTTGCAGTGGCTGCCCTTTTTAATAATGTAATAAGACATATTTTGGCTTATTAGACAGGGATACTTTTAAGTACAGCAGTGAAGTAAATGTACTGTAGTTATAGTAGAGATGGCCCGATCGGTATCGGGGGGGGAAAGGATCGGCCCTTATTTGTCATATTATCGGGTCATATCGGTATCTGCAAATATGCCTGCAATCTAACCACCGATCCGAGTGGTTAGAGTTTGCTTTTGGGACATGTGGAGTTTGCTTTTTCACTCAAAGCTTCATTTGAGTGAGGAGTCTGCTATAAACACAAGACGAGATATATAGCTAGATAGCTATAAACACAGCATGAGATCACGACACTGGTATCGCTATCAGTCTAACATGAGACATGCCCATGAGGTAAGATGTGTTCCTCAGCACACTATATTTTCAACAATTGTCTGTATGTTTACTGTGATACTGTGATGAATACTAGTTGTTCTAAACATGCTCTTGGTCACACTGTTAATTCTGTCATAGACGTGCTGAGGATTGGGTGTGTACACAGACAGAAACTGACCAGATACGTCTGTGTATTTACCAGGTACATTGTGTTGTTATTTCCTTGAAATCTGTGTTGTATGTTTATTGATTATGGTGTCAGTCTAACATGAGACATGCCCATCCCATGACGTGCTGAGGATTGGGTGTGTTAGCACAGACAGAAACTGACCAGATATACGTCTGTGTATTTTACCAGATTAAACTGTCAACAAAGAGAGAAGTCGTCCGGAACTTCATCCTCATTCCACAACACAACGCAGATCACACGTGACATAAGCACCACGGCAGCGTACCTGACTTCCAGGCTGTTCTTGTCGGCGTATTCACACAGTTTGGACGGCTGTGTTCCCTGCTCCATCAGAGACGCCGCCTCCGCGTCCCACGCAGACTTCTGCTCCTCCAGGTCAGCTGTGGAGGGATTAAAAGAAGTCTACGCAATTAGATATATAATATATATATATTTTGATAAACGTTTGCCTGTTATCTCTCTTATGGTACTGGAAGGAAATGTGGTCGAAAACGTATCCAACGACAACAAAATATTGTACGTTTTAGGGTTTAGGCCGGGTCTAGGCTAAATCTCATAAAACGGTGGTCCGTGGCTCAATGCTCAATAAATAATGGTTTAAAAAGCAGGTGGCTTGCGCACATCCAGTTCCTGGCTGCAGGTGCTGGACTAAAGGTAAATACATGAGTGAAGAAAGTAGTCCGCACACAGGCTCTGCTCCAGTAGTGTTTTGTTTTATTTAAAACACCATTAGTTAAGGCGTTTCGGCCGTGAACGGCCTTCATCAGGTGAAACGTCGTGCCTTAACCCATTCTGACCTGAGATCAGATTCATACGAGGTTTCCACTGGACACACACTGGTCTGATGAACCCATTCTGACCTGAGATCAGATTCTAAAAATGTCAGTGGTTCTTCGATTTTTCAAAAATAGCAGACCTACAAGCTCGTAGCGCGCCACTCGGTGGCGCGCTACGAGCTTGTAGATCTGCTATTTTTCAATAGCTAAAGCATAACATGATGCTATCACCAAAATGGGTTCCCGTTCAGAATGGGTTAACTAATGGTGTTTTAAATAAAACAAAACACTACTGCAGCAGAGCCTGCGTGCGGACTACTTTCTTCACTCAATAAGTAAATAAATGGACCTTTTATTGTGGGAAAAAAAGGTTGAAAACCACAGGTTTAAGCCTTGACTATATAGGCTTGCTGTTACACCTACATTTGATGATGTCCATCTGTGTCTCCACCGCTGCCCGCCTGTCATTGAGTTCCTTC
>NC_137868.1:4060842-4233342 GCF_963924005.1 Protomyctophum bolini | reverse complement strand
AACTTAGAAGTCGCAGTGCGACAACGCACGCCTATTTACGTGAGCGTGGTCCCGTGCATTTGTTGCGACAGACCTGGAGGAGACCTGTCGTTGATACAGGCAGCAACGCCTGCGTTCCTCGCTTCATGTTTGCAAGGCCCTTAAAGGGACACTTTTTGCAAAAAAATATATGTTAATGACGTTTAGAAGCTTTAGAACACTTTCCTGGAGATCTTTATGTGTGTAATATGTGGTTTTAGCTATTTTAGATTGTAGCAGTGAGCCCAGTGTCTCTGATGTCATGGACACTGGGATCACTACCTTCCTGGACTACAATTCCCATACTTCTTTGGTGCACTGCTCCTCCTTGTGGATAGGGGGGAGAGCTGTCTTACTGAGACAACATGTAGTCCAGGAAGGAAGTGAGCCCAGTGTCCATGACATCAGAGACACTGGGCTCACTGCTACAATCTAAAATATCTAAAACCACATATTACACACATAAAGACCCCCAGGAAAGTGTTCTAAAGCTCCTAAACGTCATTAACATATATGTTAAGGAGGCAGCCACGCATCTTGTTTAACGTGTCCTTTTCGTCCCATGCATGCAGGACCAGCTGGAGGTGAAGCGGAAGGAGGCGGCCATCGTGGGGGCGAAGACTCAGATCCTGGACCTGAGGAACACGCTGAACCCTCTGAACGCCAAGCGAGACGAGCTGTCCAGGAAGAAGACCGACATGGTGAAGGAGAGGAACAGCCTGGAGGACGGCATCCAGGTCTGCAACAAACAGAAGGTACACACACACACCGTTTAGGACCCGAGGGCGGTAAACAATCCTGACCTGAGATCAGATTCTATAAATGTCTTCTATACATCCTGACAGTTTTCTGAAAAAGCCATGTTTCTATCAGTCGTTCTTCGATTTTTCAAAAATAGCAGACCTAGTACAAGCTCGTATAGCGCGCCACTCGGTGGCGCGCTTGTAGATCTGCTATTTTTCAATAGCTAAATTATAACATAATGCTAACACGAAAAAGGGGTTCCCGCCCAGAATGGGTTAAACAATTATTTTAAACTTTTAAGCTGTTGAGAAATAGCAGAGTGCCGCGCTATGAGCTTGGAGATCTGCTATTTTCTTTTGAAAAATCATCAAAATGTGTGCAAATCTTTGAATATATATATATATATTCTTTCCCACAGCGAAGCATTTTTAACTTAAATATTAGCTTCTGGGGGGGGTCCCTGGAAAAACATATTTTCAGATGGGGGTCGGCGGCCAAATACATATATTTTTGGGGATCCTTGACATGAAAATGTTTGAGAACGACCTACGACATAGAAACGTAGGGTTTTCAGAAAACTGTCATGATTTTGAAGACATTAAAATCGTCTAAATGGGTTAAGTCTTACTACTGTCCATGTTGTTGTAGCGACTGCTTCTTCCCATCGAATCATAATAAGTAGTGCTACTGTATGAGAGGCTGCGCTGTCGGCAGGGACTGTACGGCGCGTTTCCAATCAAATCCAGAAGGTGATTTATTAAGAAAAAGGTCTAAAACTGTACTGAAAATGTTGATAAATGAAAACGTAGGTATTGATTAAACGTAGATAAACGCAGATAAACGGTCAACAGAAAAATATTGAGCCTATAGAGCTCACCCCCATTGTTAATGTTCTCTCACTGAATGCCACTAGTGCCCAGACACACACAGCTGACATTAGCAGACACACAGCAGGAGCTAAGATAAGATCAACAAACAAAATGTACATTTTGGCTCCTATATATACAGTCCATATCTGTGATCTGTAATAAGTGGTTATACGTGAAAACAAATATGCTGTATTATATGAAGCGACACAGATCGATCGGGCCCTTTGTCTGTTACATAATAATAATTGTTGGGGTCCTTCACATTAAAACTTTGAGCTCCACTGATATAGAAACATGGATCTTTCTGAAAACTTTTAGGACTTTTGTTAAGAGAGAGAGAGAGAGAGAGAGAGAGAGAGAGAGAGAGAGAGAGAGAGAGAGATTCAGACACACGGGGAGTGAGGAAGCGACAGAGACATAAATAGCTCTGCATATGAATGCTTTCCTAAACAAAATAGCTGTACAGTATCAGGTGTCAGAGAATGGAAGGGAGGGGGGGGGGGGGGGGGAGGGGAGGGAGGGGGGGGGGAGGGAGGGGGGGGGGGAAGGGAGGGGAGGGGAGGGGGAGGGGGGGGGGGATACCGGGCCATAAAGAGAAGAGAACAAACAAAGCGGAATGCTTTGTTTGATTTCGGGAAACGCCTTTGAGTATAGGAACATTTTTGTCTTCCTCTTTTTCTTTTTTTTAACCTCCCACTGTCCACACATGCTGCTTTCGAACAGCGTGGCAAATCACCATTATAAAATAGATCTGAAATGGGAAGTTCTGCATAAACGACCGAGTAATTTGCTACTTTTAACCCATTTAGGGTTTAGTGCAAGTTCACAGTTTTCTGCGTCAATCTGAGACAAGATTCTACAAATGCTATATATGTGTCAGTGGTTCTCAAACTATTTCATGTCAAGGACCCCAAAGAATATATGTAATTGGTCACCGACCCCCATCTGGAAATATGTTGTTGATATGAGGTAAAAACGTTCACGGTGAAAGAATATATATTATTTACATTTTCACTTTTTCTCAAAAATAGCAGATCTACAAGCTCATAGTGCCACACAACGTGCCACGCTATGAGCTTGTAGATCTGCTATTTTTCAATAGCTAAAGTATGACATGAAGGGGTTCCCGTCCAGAATGACTTGCACTATAACTACGTCTAAGTACTCACTGCTGATTGGATGGAACCTGACCTTTGACCTGTCCCCCCCCATCCCCCTCCCCCTCCCCCCCACAGATGGAGGCTGGAGAGAAGCTGCAAGCGGCCACAGAGAAGCTCGATGAACTCAAATGTAAGACACGCACGCGCACACGCACATGCACACGCGCGCACACACACACACACACACACACACACACACACACACACACACACACACACACAGGAACACGTGGGGATGTGTTCAGAATACATACTCCCCATGTTGGGGATGTGTTCAGAAAACATACTTCAGAAAACATGTTGGGGATAATTTGGTATTGAAGAAAATCGAGAGGATGACAATTTACAATTTAGGCATTTATATTAGCAGACACTCTTAATCCAGGAGACATGGTAATAGATCATAGAAATAGTCATCTAGGATCATAAGCAGTAATAATAATAATAATAATAATAAGAAACTTTATTTATAGAGCACCTGTCATGACACAAGTGCAGCACAAAGTGCTTTACAAGACAAATAAACTACAAAGTATATCAAACTAAAAATATCAAACAACACACCGGTACTGTAACAATCAAGGCACAATCAAATTGCTATCTTGTAGGTCTGCTAAAAAAAAATTAAATCGAAGAGCGACTGACGTAGAAACATAGCTTTTTCAGAAAACTGTCGGGATGTAGAAGACAATTTTAGAATCTGATCTCAGGTCAGAATGGGTTAAGTGTCCTAATTGAGTAAGAACCCCTTAACTGCTACCCGATGAGATGCAGGTGTGGTACGTGCTGCACAATCTATGTAAAGTGCTATATAAAATAAATGCACCGTTTATTTACCAAGACTGTGTTGTGGTGGTTTGGTTTTTGTGCAGCTGACTTTGAGCAGGAGAAGAAGACGGCCCAAGAACACATCCAGACCCTGAAGCAGAGCATCCTGGACCGAGACAGAGCTGTCTGTGCCTTCGTAGGCAAGGCCAACGAGGAGGGGCGGTAAGACTTCAACACACGCACGCCACTTACGCCACGCACGCACACACGCCACGCACGCACGCACGCCACGCACGCACGCATGCCACGCACGCACGTTGTGCACACGCACGTTGTGCAACCAATTGTTGCTTTTGTCGACTAAATCTAAGATGAAAAATGTTCGTCGATTACCCACTGACTAACCTGGAACACACCTATGTTTTTGAGTGGTGCAACCACTCCTACAACCAGCAATGTCCGTGCCTATACCTATGTGTCTACCTATGTCTCATGTGTGAGACATATAGTGATGCTTGTGACTTCGGGCTGTATTTTGCGTGTCTTAAATACCAGGTCTTATTCCCTAACTTGAGTAAACTAAACACCTGGAGGCGTGGTCAATGCCATTTGGCTATTCTGAGTGGCCAAAGAGCATTGACCACGCCTCCAGGTCTTTAGTTTACTCAAGTTATAGGGAATAAGACCTGGTACTTAAGACACACAAAATACAGCCCTTCGGAAGTCACAAGCATGATGCTTGTGACTTCGTCTCGTTCCTGACCACGTCGATCACTGTCGTGGCAATAATCACGTTAAACCACCACACCCTCTCGTGAAATATTGTTCAGTAGCTTTGTGTCTAAATGAGAGAGCTTCATACAGTAGCATGTCCTATATGTCGGTTTAAGAAAGGCAGTGCAGGTTTTCATGTCAATTTTAAGGACCATTATTTATTTCTGAGCCACGACGGCCGGGCCACCATTTGATGAGATTTATAGCCTCTCAGATCCAAGAACGATTAGACAAGTATTTTGTTGTTGTCGTTGGACAAGATTTCGTCCACATTTCCATGCTGTATTGATGTACCAGAGATAACAGCAGACGCAGGGCAAACGTTGAATTGTGTAGACTTGTAAATAAGATGTGTGGCAATAATTTAACTCTTGAGAGCGTAAAATGAGGCCTATGTTTCTACGTCAGTGGTGTTCAAGGACCCGCAGAACTATCTGTATTTGGCTGCGGACCCGCATCTGAAAATATGTTGTTCCAGGGACCCCCCCCCCCCCAGAAGCAAAGATTTGAGTTAAAAACGTTTGCTCTGAAAGAAAATACAGTATTTACAGTATACAGTATACAGAACATAAATTATACAGAATATTCAGTATATTCTAAAATAGCAGATCTACCAGCTTGTGGATCTGCTATTTTTCAATAGCTAAAGTATTATCCTGAATGGGTTAAAATAAAAGGCATTTTAAAACTTTACTGGAACAGAGTGAATTGGATCTCGTTTTGTTACGAGCTACTTTAATCCATTTTGGCATTATGCTATGCTTTAGCTATTGAAAAAATAGCAGATCTACAAGCTCGTATCGCGCCACCGAGTGGCGCGATACGAGCTTGTAGGTCTGCTAATTTTTGAAAAATCGAAGAACGACTGACATTTTTAGAATCTGATCTCAGGTCAGAATGGGTTAAGTTTGATAGTCTGATACCAATACATTTTGTACTTTTACTCAAGTAGTAATATTATGTTGAATTCCAGACTTTTACTTGTAGCGGAGGCGCATTTGTACTTTGCAGTATTGATACTTTTACTTATCGATTACTGCATCTAACCATGTGTTTTCTTTTGTTTGTTTGCTCGCTTTGCAGAAAGCTGTGTGGGATCTTTGAAGCGACCCGATGAAGACCGGTGTGTGACGGAGGCTTTTCTACAGTACACAATACAGTACACATACAGTACACACACACACACACACACACACACACACACACACACACACACACACACACACACACACACACACAGTGCATCTCTATTGTTTTATATTTTTTCACAAATGTATCCGTCTTCATTATGCTGTAGGAAGTAAATTATGCTGTAGGAAGTAAAGTCATGTTGATGAGAACACTGCAAGTTTGTCTCTGTGTGTGTACGCCTGTGTTCTCTCTCTCTCTCTCTCTCTCTCTCTCTCTCTCTCTCACACACACACACATGCACGCAAACAATAACGCATTAATATATTCGTTGCTGTCAGGAGGAAACCTCCTAACTCCATTTTTGAGGTTTTTGATTATTTTTATTTTTTTCATAACTCAGTGCTATTGAACACCCTTTATGTCTGTGTGTTGTTTTGAAAATATTGAACCAATGGAAAGTAGTAGAAAACACTTTGGACAAAACCTCTTAACACTCCATTGGACCCTCAAACTGTCTGCTAAAGCAACTAACTCCACCACCGCTCCCCCCCCCCCTCTCTCTCTCTCTCTCTCTCTGATGAGGCAGTATTGTTTTGTTTTCTCAATTTCCTGAAAAATTTACATTTTTTATTTCCTGAAAAATTAACATTTTAAACTTCCTGAAAAATTAACATTTTGGCGTTAGGAGGTTTCTTCCCGATATATATATATATATATTTAAATTGTTCATACATTAAAAGCTGTGCATGTACAATCTGTACTTACGCTATTTGAAAATAGCTTGTAGTAAGGGCTGTTGTGTTGTTTTGTTTTAATTGGAGTACATAATTTGATGCTAAATACTTTCATATACTTTAACTCAAGTCCATGTTTGGAACACCTGTAGGCCTAACAGAGTAACAGAGTTTTTTTTAATATTGTGGCATTGCTACTTTCACTTAAATATATAACCTGGTTGTATAATTATGTCTTCCACCACTGCCACGATATTATATCTGTCTACTGTGAGTGACTGCTCTACTGTCACTTCCTTATAGGGTGACCTGCAGATCCAAACTGTTCATTTGAGGGACAGAAGTATCGCTTGTGTGGGACATCCGTCCCCCCATCCGTCCCCCCATCCCACTTGTCCCACACAAGCGATACTGGAGTACCGGGTTAGCAACTCACTACTTGAGATGCTATTAAATGCCTTGATGTCATATTCGACCATAGGCCTATTGGCTATCATTTATAAACTCCTCTTGTGTCTCACATTTCATGCTTTTTTTTATTTTTTTTATGCTATTTTAACAGGCTTAAAAATATATACATCTTGCAGGAAGAGACAATGAGAGAGATTTGCCAGTCACAAATTGTGACTGGCAGGCAATTGCATCAGTGTTCAAATTGAGTCACAATGTGGGACAGGGTCTCAAGTTGAACACTGATGCCCGTCAGTCACAATGTGGGACAGGGTCTCAATTTGTGAGATGCCTGAATAGTCTTGGAAACGCAAAGAGGGACATCTGGTCACCCTACGTTCCTATCACATTGATAGTGCTCACCTCACCTAGACAACACAGATATCCGTCTACTGTGAGTGAATGACAACTATGCTCAACTGATATCATTGTCTTCCACTCCTCACCTCACCCATGCAGACAACACGGGAGAGTGATCTGCTTTACAGGTTCAGCCGGTCTGTCAGCATTTTTAACCTTATAGTTAGAATCACACGCTGAGATTCCCATCCCTGCTTTCAAGTGAACCCTTGAGGCCTTTTCAACATAACAAAGGCCAGTGTTGTCATGTTGTCGGCTTATTATGAGTCATAATTTATGACGTCACCTTCTTGAAAGAAAGTTTATTTTTGCATAAGTCTCATGCTCCTCATGACACTGTCAGTGCTAATTGCAAAGGAGCATGCTGATCCTGCCTCTTTTAGTAAAATGGCCTATCATTCAGGCCTGACGTCGAAATAAAAAAATAAAAAAAAATCTAAATCATGACAATTTTCTGAAAGATTTGAGGCACATTTTAACGGTTTTTCGAAAATAGCGGTGGCGCGCTATGAGCTTGTAGATCTGTTATTTTTCAATAGCTAAATTATAGCAATGTCACATACTTTTGTGACTTAAGCCAATTTATTTTGTTGCCTAAGTCAAGAGTAAAGTTAGGTAAATTAGTCCTAAATCAGACAGTTTAATCCTATTGTATTCCATTTAATGCTATTATGTTACGTATAACTTACAGACCGGGTTATTTTTATATTAATCGTTATAAACGTTATTTTTGTGAAATTATTAAGACATATCATAGTTTTGTTTTGGATCTGGGTTTTTTTCTCCTGAAAAGGGACTTTAATTTGTACTTGTTTGTCTGTAATGTAAATAATTATTGGTAAATATTGCATGGTTTTATTCTGCTAACAACCTACAACATGCATTCGTCGTGGCATTGCATGTATCTTATAGGGCAGACATTCCATACATACATGGCAGAATAAATGATGGTTGTAAACAGCCAGTATAGTACAGTGTTAAATATGTTTAATATGCATAAATAAATCCATGGGACGATAGAGCACGACGTCGACATCTATTCATATGCCGCCCTCTAGTGACAAACCCGTGTAAGTGCTACTTAATGCATCTGGAGCGAGATCTGCCAATGTCACAATTTACAATTACAACAATTTAGGCATAAAGCAGACACTCTTAATTCAGAGCAATTTACAGCAAGCAAGAACAACACATGGTATTACATAAAAATACTATACAAAATTGTCATCAACAATCATATAAGTAAGCTAAGAATGTGACAGAGCAGCCTCTGTCAGAGTAATAATGCTGTTCAACAATACACATTCATTGTATTGTATTTGTAACAGGTTGATCTCAGTCCCACAGAAGGTGCACATTCTGCTGTGACATGTGAATCTAATATACTTGTGTTTATCTATGCAGATGCTGTAATTGGGAAGCTGCCTTGATTGCCTGAAGATAGCTCTGATTGATTGCTTTAGGGGGGGGGGGGGCATCTTGGGTGTTGCTGGGTGGAGTCAGGAGTCTATATAAAGGGGAAATGGCTCAGTAGAGATTGGGCTGCCATGGGGAGAGGTTGACACCAGTACCTCTCAGTTTAATTTTTTTATTTTGAGTTCTTGCTTTTCTTCAGTTATTTCACTTATGTTATGTTGTGTCCAGGCCTGGAAGACATTAAACTTTTTTTCTCACCTGCAAGTCTGCCTCATGTCCAGTATGTAATTTTAAAGGTTTTATTACTGACAAACAGCCGATCTTTCAATCCCACTTGTTAACAAAAATAACCTAACATCCTTCAGTACAATATCTGTATAATGAAACTATGAAGTATACACTATTCTCCATATGCAGACCACGGCCATCTTACCATATAATTTAATGGCAAGGTGCTAGTACTACCTATAGGTGCAACTTCCAATGACAGCCCATTCATCCAAACAGAAAAGTCCTAATCAGATTGTATTAAACAACGTCAAACTCTACAGCTCTGCAGCTGTACGGAAAGCTTGCATTATTCTCTTTCTATATCCTCAAAGTGTTTGTTTCATAAGAATCCACTGCAGACATGTTATGAGTGGCATCAACGCATGGTGTTGTTGTGTGCGGGCACCATATAGGCCTACACTCTGTCTTTCTTTTATCATTAATTTTTTAAGAGCCTGCCCAGCAGGGACTACAGATTAAATTTAGCTTTGGCTAACTCTTATCTGGCCCATTTACATTGATGTGAAAACTGACATGTTGATTAATGAGCTTTGTCCCTGTCAAATAAATAAATAAAAGTTACTTTGTGTCCTTGCAGGTGATAATTTTTTAGCTGGAGTTTGGAAGTGCTCGTTAGATATCACTCAACTGCCACCTGTTTTGAATCAGCACTTAATGCAGGAGGCAGCAGGACGTTGCTTTACTGAAAACGAGTGCTTCCAAACTCTGATGGAAACATGGCCGTGGTCTAGAAAATGGTCAATAGTGTGCTATGTTATGTATGTCCACATAGAACGCTATCTATATGTTGGCATCATCCTTCAGAATCTGAATTACTACTGTTGCCTGTTTTATTTCAGACTGTTATTATTATTATTATTTCGACCTAATTTGTCTTAATTTAGTGTTTAGTCAAATATAGCCTACTTTGAAATACAGGATAAAGAACACTCACAATGCACGTACGTGTAACGCCCAGGACTCAAACTCAGGCCTCCCGCGTTTAAGTCCAACATCGTATAACCACTAGACCAAAGGGATATATATCCCTATATGGACTGGGAGAGATATTGTATACAATAAGAGCATGTATATGATGATGTATAATAAGAGTTCCCCTCACTTCATATACGAGTGTGATTTTCTTTCACTTTTTGTGAATAAAATTGTGTTTATATTTTCGGCAAGAAAAAAGTGCTGACATCATCACAGCGCGCCGCTATGACATCATCACAGATGACTTGACGTCACTGACTGAACCCCTGAAATACCGACGCGCCGACGCCCGGTACGCTGATCTCCCGCTGCTCACGACGACGACCACCATGCGTTGTGTTTCACGCTCGTAGGCCTGCTATGGGAAGCCCAGAAGACCCTTTCATCTCGCCTCACGTCGTCCCCTGGCCCAGCAAGCATCTCCGGAGCATTAGGATCCATTCTAAGTTAAACAGCGGCGGAGGTTTTCTACAGAGTTTTCGCATCGGCCGCCCCGGTTCCTCGGCAAGCCGTACGGATCCGCCAGCACATCCCTAAGGGGCAGCCGGCCGGGCTTCTGTTATAATCGACCCAGCAAAATGGCGGAAGCGCGCCAAGCGGTGGCCTTCCACTTCACCGTGTCGGGCGACGGCATCGACTGCCAGTGGAACAACGAGGCGCTGCGTCAGATCTACCTGTCGGGCGTCTACTCGTGGAAGAAGCGCTTCGTCCGCTTCCGCAACGGCCTGATGACCGACGCGTACCCGGGCAGCCCCGCCGGCCTGGCGGCGGTGGTGGCGTGCTACGTGTGCTGCTGCCGCTACCGCCGCGTGGCCGACCCCTCGCTGGGCCTGTGCGCCGCGCTGGCCCGGCGCCTGCCGGGCGCCGTCGTCGCGGCGTGGTGTCCCCGCGTGTCGGCGGACGTGCGGCGCGCGCTGGGCGGGGCCCTGGTGGGCGCGGGGCTGTGGGTGGGCGCGGTCCTGGCGGCGCGGTCCGCCCTGCGCGGCATGCTCTCGTGGCACGGCTGGATGGAGGCCCCGCACGGCGCCCCGCCGCCGTGGGGGACGCGCCTCTGGGTGCTGGCGGTGCGCCTGCTCTCGGGCGGCTCCGCCCCCATGCTGTACAGCTTCCAGACGTCGCTGCCGCGGCTGCCCGTGCCGGCCGTGGCGGACACCTGCCGCCGCTACCTGGAGTCGGTGCGCCCGCTGCTGGCCGACGGCGAGTACGCGCGCATGGCGGCGCTGGCCGGCGCCTTCGAGCGCGGCCTGGCGCCGCGGCTGCAGCGCTACCTGCGCCTCAAGGCCTGGTGGGCCAGCAACTATGTGAGCGACTGGTGGGAGGAGTACGTGTACCTGCGCGGCCGCGCGCCCATCATGGTCAACAGCAACTACTACGCCATGGACTTCCTGTACGTGTTCCCCACGCGCGTGCAGGCGGCGCGCGCCGGCAACGCCGTGCACGCCATCATGCTGTACCGCCGCGCGCTGGACCGCGCGGCGGTGGCGCCGCTCATGGTGGCAGGGGGCGCCGTGCCCACGTGCTCGGCGCAGTACGAGCGCATGTTCAACACCACGCGGGTGCCGGGCGCGGAGGCGGACGCCGTGCAGCACGTGGCCGAGAGCCGCCACGTGGCCGTGTACCACCGCGGGCGCTACTTCCGCGTGACGCTCTTCTACGACGGGCGGCTGCTGCACCCGCGGGAGATCGAGCAGCAGATGGCCCGCATCCTGGCGGACGAGTCGCCGCCGGCCGACGGCGAGGAGTTCCTGGCGGCGCTCACGGCGGGCGAGCGGGCGCCGTGGGCCGCGGCGCGCCGCGCCCACTTTGCGCGCGGCGTGAACCGCCGCTCGCTGGACGCCGTGGAGAAGGCGGCGTTCTTCGTGACGCTCGACGACACGGAGCAGTGCTTCGACGCCGGCGACCCCGTGCGCTCGCTGGACGCCTTCGCCAAGGCGCTGCTGCACGGGAAGTGCCACGACCGCTGGTTCGACAAGTCCTTCACGCTGGTGGTGTTCGCCAACGGCACCATGGGCCTCAACGCCGAGCACTCGTGGGCCGACGCCCCCGTGGTGGGCCACCTCTGGGAGCACGTGCTCTCGCTGGACCCCGACCCGGCCGGCGGGCTGGGCTACGCCGCGGACGGCCACTGCCGCGGCGCGCCCCACCCCGCGCTGCCGCCGCCCCAGCGCCTCCGCTGGGACCTGCACGCCGAGTGCCGCCAGGCCATCCGCGGCTCGCTGGCCGTGGCGCGGCGCCTGGCGGACGACGTGGACGCGCACGTCTTCCCCTTCGACGCCTTCGGGAAGGGCCTGATGAAGCGCCGCGGCCTCAGCCCCGACGCCTTCGTGCAGATCGCCCTGCAGCTGGCGCACCGCCGCGACACGGGCGCCTTCTGCCTGACGTACGAGTCGGCCATGACGCGCCTCTTCCTGGAGGGCCGCACGGAGACGGTGCGCTCCTGCACGGCCGAGACGTGCGCCTTCGTGCGCGCCATGGACGACGACGACGACGGCACTGACGCGGCGGTCGCGGCCGCGCGCCGCCTGGCGCTGCTGAGGCTCGCGGCCGAGAAGCACCAGGCCATGTACCGCGCGGCCATGACGGGCCGCGGCATCGACCGCCACCTCTTCTGCCTCTACGTGGTCTCCCGGTACCTGGGCGCCGACTCGCCGTTCCTGCGCCAGGTGCTGTCGGAGCCGTGGCGGCTGTCCACCAGCCAGACGCCGCTGCAGCCCGCCACGCAGCGCCACCTGGCGGCCCACCCCGAGCACGTGTCGCTGGGCGGCGGCTTCGGCCCCGTGGCCGACGACGGCTACGGCGTGTCCTACGTGGTGGTGGGCGAGGACCTGGTCAACTTCCACGTGTCCAGCAAGCACTCCAGCCCCGAGACGGACTCGCACCGCTTCGGCGCCCACATCCGCCGGGCCATGCTGGACATGAGGGACCTCTTCCAGCTCCACGACGACACCACGACCACGGAGACGTGACGTGATTAACCAGCTGCCTCCCCGGCCCGGGCGAGGAGGAGCCCCGCCTCCAGCCCACAGAGAGCTGCCCCCCCTCCTGGCTGCCATTTTCTGGCTCACCCTTGGTACAGTATTCCCTCATACAGAATCTCGTTGGTAACACTCTGCTGATGTTAAGTACTGCACATTGCAACATTCTGGTGTAGCACCCATCTAGAGACTGTAGGACTGCAGGCTTCAGGGTCCAGCATTCACTGCCGTGTAGAAGAGACAGACTCCACTGTTGCGTAGAAGAAGCCGAGTTTGATTTGGGCGGGGGAGGTTGGAGTTCCATACGCTGGCCATGCCGTTCCATGCTCTGCCCTCCATGCAAGTGCCGTCCTCACTACCAGACCTTGCTCGGTTGAGTTGACCAATGAGACTTGAAGTCCTTGACTTCCTTCAGCACAGTGCCTCCTGCCGGAGGTTCCGGTGAGATGTTGTAGGTGATAACCTCAGTCTTCTTGGCATTTAGCCTAAAGGCCAACCTTGGCACACTCTAACTCCACTCTCGAGAGCAGGTCATCCAATGATCCCTGGATCGGCGGTTTGAATCCCGGCTCCTCCTGTCCACATGTCAAAGTGTCCTTGGGCAAGACACTGCACCCTACATTGCCTCCAATGAGTTGGTCGGTGTGAGCTCGCCACCGTCGGTGTGTGAATGTGGGAAGTGAGGACGCTGGCGTCGACTGTTCGCCGCTTCACCTCCCAATGTATGAATGAATGAACCATTGTAAAGCGCTTTGAGCACTTGGAAAAGCGCTATAAAAATGCAATTCATTACTCTGTTCAGGAGTTCCTGTGCTTGTCCCACACAAGTCCGTGCCTGGCACCCTTCCACCGCCTGGCTTTTGCAATTACGTCATGTGGCAGCCAAGTCTACAGACTTTTTAATGCTTGTTTAGAGCAGTTAAACAAACTCGTAGTGTGATTTACTTTCAATCAACAGTAAACAAAGTCCCTTCACCAAAAATAGCAGATCTACGCTCGCTACGCGTCACAACGTGACACGTTGTGAGCTTGTAGATCGGCTATTTTGGGGCAAATTGTTCCTCCCCAGAATAGGGATGCTAATCTGTGCAAGTGGTTAAATGTCAAGTAAAAAGGTTCTGTCCATAATGGTAACGGATATTGTCTCAAACACATGACAAAAGAATGGCTCCATCCGTCCTATCCGATTGTATTAAACTCACCAAAATTGCAGCTGTGCGAAATGCTTGAATTATCCTCTTTCTATCTGCAAAGTGTTTGTTGCATAAAAATCCATAAAAATCCACCGTAGACTTGTTATGAGCTATACTTCCTTGCAATAAATTCCTAACAGGTGATTTTTTTTAAGTATTGGACTTTGGAAGCAATTGTTTTCACTAAAGCAACCGCCTGCTGCCTCCTGCATTATGTGCAGATTCACAACAGGTGGTACACATGGGCTGTTGAGTGATATCCAACGAGCACTCCCAAACTCTGACACTAACATGTGTCGTAGGCTACAGCTGCAATATTGGTGAGTTTAACATGGTTTAATCATGCAATCAGATAGGACTTTTCTGTTTGGATGAATGGGCTGGCTATTGGAAGTTGCACCTAGTTAGCACCTTGCAGACCTTGCAAGATCGCCACGGCCTGAATATCGTCAATACCAGCTGACTGTTACAAGGTTTACAGCTGTCGATGCACTGCTGAATTATTTTATTTGTTTCCATTTGAGGACCGAACCTTTTCACAATAGGTAGGCCTATAGGGCCTATAGGCCTACCTATTGTGAAAAGGTTCGGTCCTCAAATGGAACTGTAACATAACGATACATGCCTATAGCCTATATTATAGGCTATAGGCATGTATCGTTATGTTACAGTTTTATGAGGGCCTATGCCCAGCTTTCTGCGTTTGTGTAAAAACAAACATTGAAGACAAAAGTGAGGACAGAAAAGTGAAGACAAGCTGAATTGTGATTGGCTCGAATGACATTTTTGTATGATGATACGCGCGCCCCTCACTTCACACGGGTGTGATTTTTATTTATTTATTTGACGTTCATATTTTTAGAGACTTTTAGCGAAAGTCAAGTCTGCTGTAACTTTTTATGATTTTGAACGTCTCATACATGCTTTTATTTCAACCCGACTTGACTACTGTAATGCACTGTATGTTGGTGTTACACAAGCCTGTCTGTCACGACTACAGTTAGTCCAAAACGCGGCCGCTCGCTCCTCTTAACAGGGACACGGAAGTATGATCACATCTCCCCCATCCTTGCCTCCCTACCTACACTGGCTTCCTGTGCGCTACAGGATCCAATTTAAGATTTTAATGTTTGCTTTTAAGTCTGTAAATGGGTTGGCAGTCAGTCTATAATTCGGAACTTGTAACTCCCAAAGTATCGACAAGGGCCCTGAGGTCGACTGACCTGACCAGTCACTTCTCAAGATCCCTAAATCAAAGCTGAAATCCCGGGGGATAGGTCATGAGGTGGAATGAACTTCCACCTCATGTCAGCAGGGGCGGTTTTTACCGCTACGCAAACTACGCAGCTGCGTAGAGCCCCGACGGCTACAGGCCCCGAGAGTTCTCCCTGAAAAATGTTTAATATCGCAGCCCCGCCAGCCCGTTCCGCAGTTGATTTTTCGCCTATTGCGGTCGGTTAGGGCCTGGAGCATATAAGGGCAAGAGGGCACTTACTGTGTCATGGCGCAAAAGGCCCATTCATAGTCGAATGAAACTGTGTGCCTGAGGCACCCAGGGGTCCCTGTGGCACCCAGGGGTCCCTGGAAGGGCCTCTGCTGTGTTTATATGCTGGTAGAATCTAAAGCAGCAGCATCAAATATTTGCAAGAAAAACTAAATGGGTCAAAATGGGCAGATTGTTTTACAGCCCAAAACACGCCTTCATTGAGTTGAGTGACAGCTGACATGACAAGCCTCTGTTACGGCACTCCTTATATTAGGACCCCAGAGAACCAATGGGGTAGAACACTCCTTATATTAGGACCCCAGAGAACCAATGGGGTAGAAGACTCCTTATATTAGGACCCCAGAGAACCAATGGGGTAGAACACTCCTTATATTAGGACCCCAGAGAACCAATGGGGTAGAAGACTCCTTATATTAGGACCCCAGAGAACCAATGGGGTAGAACACTCCTTATATTAGGACCCCAGAGAACCAATGGGGTAGAAGACTCCTTATATTAGGACCCCAGAGAACCAATGGGGTAGAAGACTCCTTATATTAGGACCCCAGAAAACCAATGGGGTAGAACACTCCTTATATTAGGACCCCAGAGAACCAATGGGGTAGAAGACTCCTTATATTAGGACCCCAGAGAACCAATGGGGTAGAAGACTCCTTATATTAGGACCCCAGAGAACCAATGGGGTAGAAGACTCCTTATATCAGGACCCCAGAGAACCAATGGGGTAGAAGACTCCTTATATTAGGACCCCAGAGAACCAATGGGGTAGAAGACTCCTTATATTAGGACCCCAGAGAACCAATGGGGTAGAAGACTCCTTATATTAGGACCCCAGAGAACCAATGGGGTAGAACACTCCTTATATTAGGACCCCAGAGAACCAATGGGGTAGAACACTCCTTATATTAGGACCCCAGAGAACCAATGGGGTAGAACACTCCTTATATTAGGACCCCAGAGAACCAATGGGGTAGAACACTCCTTATATTAGGACCCCAGAGAACCAATGGGGTAGAAGACTCCTTATATTAGGACCCCAGAGAACCAATGAGGTAGAACAAACGTTCCGTCCTCACTGCATGTTACACTTTGCTAGTGCAATTAATTCACAGTAAAAAAAATGTAAACCTTCATAAAACTAAATAATTAAATAATTAAACAGACTCTTAGGTTAGGTTTAGGTGTGCTTCCCCGTGGGAGGTTAGGGTGTGGGTTTGAGATGGTTAACATCGGTAGACTGTAAACAACTTGACTGCGTGTACTGTACGTGCGTTTGATTTATGAGTTCTCTTGGCACAGTACCATGGGTGTGTACGCATAACAAAACCACGATGCTTCTATGCAACGATTGTCGATTGGTATGAAAAAGTGTCGGCTATGTGGTTGGCACGCACTGTGAGAAGATGAGTTCAGATATGTACCAGTGCCACTGTCTGCTATTTTGTTTAAAGCTGCATTACACCTCAAGCAGACTGAAATTATGAACCCTTTTGGGTGTTATTTTGTCCATAAAGTGATGCTATTCTTGTGTGATCCTCAAAACAGGATTTGATATATTCAAACTAAAATTATTAATATTGCCACCACCACCAATAACCATGATAATACAGCAGCTATCTGCACCCGGGGAAATCACTTTGCCAGCTTGTGAATGTGATGGACATTTCCATTAATATTTTATTTTTGCCACGGACATGCAAAACAAGTGATCAATGATATTACCAGAACACAAATGTACAGCCTATAGTACTAATTGACTCTTGACGTGTCATAGTGTCTAGTCTACTCTATTCCACTGCGCTACACATTTTAAAATAAGTCATTTATCAAAACTTATTTTTGGGGAAAAGCCGATCTACAAGCTCACAACACATTACGGCATGTTGTGACCTTGTAGATCAGCAATTGTCCTTTCTTCTTAGCCTATAATGACAGGCCCAAAATTTCAGGGTAAAAATAGCTATATAGTCACCCAACTTACCCAGAAAGACTGGGAAGTTATCCACTGTATACTGGCAGGGGGCCGTCCAGACAGGCATTATATCATAATGCATGGTCCAAGTATATTCCATGTTTGGGATTTCAATAAATGGGTCTTCCGTCTTATACAGTAAGTAGGCTACAGTTGCAGTCCGAGAAAGGGACACTTAGCTGCAAAGGTGAATGGGTGCGCAGTATACTTAATATTAGGTTATTGCAGATGGCCTTTCAGAGGACAGTGTTACTTGGGGACATGAGGAGACAGGATGTTCTACAAGCGTTGTGTTTGTCAACGTAGCTTAAATAGTTGGTGTCAGTTCATTAAGGTGTGTACTCTAGGTTGACGAGACAACTATGCAATGGAAACATACCTGAGATACAAAACAGATAATTAAGTAATGTTTAAGGAATGTTTCACTGTTCACTGTTTCACTGTGTTGTTGTGGAGCATTTGCTATAACAAAGTAGATAGACGAGACCCCATGCAGTAGTGTCATTGCTGTAACTTGGTATCTGTAATGTGTTCTGTTGCTGCAGGGTGAACTACTGTATGGGTAGCATTATAGTATAATCGAGTATAAATATACCATGAGGTGGTGGAGTTAGTTGCTTTTATAGCAGACATTTTGAGGGACCAATGGAGATAAGAGGTTGTGTCCAAAGCACTTTTTACTATGTGGAGTATGGGAATCCATAATTCTAGACGTAAAGGGTGTTCAATTGCACTGATTTATGAAAAAAATGATAATCAAAAACCTAAAAAATGGATGAGGTTTCCTCCCGACAGTTATGTAAAGGTGTATGAATGTGTGTGTGTGTGAATGGGTGAATGTAATGTACAATCTAGATATAAAACAACACCCTAAAGTCATCAAACGATAGTTACTACTACTACTCTCTGTTGTCCGGTTGGCATGGTAACCAAGGAAGCAGGAAGTCGCTCTCCGGTTCCACCAACCGGAACGCAAACTGCCTATCACGGGATCAAAATGACGTGACCGTTATGTATGTTGTAGGAGAGTATAGGGTACTTTTTGCCCTTTTTGAACTCCAACGTAGACTCGACTTTTATATAGCACTGAGACATTTATGTCAAATAAAAAGTGTGTTACGAATAAAAAATTTAATTAAGCTATCCTAATAATAGCTATAAATAGCTAATTAGCAGCGTATATCTGGTCTCTAAATGTTCTGATTAATTGAAAATGGTGTATGATTTATCATGGTGTCGTCCACAGTATTTGTATTGAGTTGTGCTTTCGTTTGAAATGTACGCATTCTGCATACTGTGAAAACAAATCAATCAATCAATTGATTGATCGAGACCAACCAATCAATCAATCAATCAATGTATCAATCAATCAATCAAGATTAGAGCGTTCTATATTAACTATGCTGAATTGTGTTTTAAGACTTTTTGGTTCACATTTTTTGAAATTCATAATATTATCTTCACGCTGTTTTTTTTTTAATACCTTGATCATTGCCTGTGTTTCAGGTTAATATTTCATTGTCCATTAATTGTTTAGTGACAATACAAACATTCTAGCTATTTTCGAGCAGTGGTTCCGAAACTGGGGGTTCGAGGCGGGGGCCCCAATTTATTTTTCAGATGATATCGCTTTAAGTATTTTTATGTGCAACTTTTCTCACTCAACAGTAAACAACCCAACACACAGTAGGCCTATATGTATTAATTGATAATAATTTTAAGCTCACAAAACGCCACAACATTGAAACTAAATATAATGGCCCCGACTTCTGCAATATATATTCTGCAGATGTATTTTTTGTAGGGAGTCCCCAGTTCAAATATGAATATGATTATAATCATATAGACAAAAGGTATCCTTCCTCCAAGTAGTACTGCTTGTCAAAATGTGAAATCGATTATAATCATATCTGAACTGTGGGGACCCTCCAAAATATATATATTTTGGAGGGTCCCCACAGTTGATTATGAATATGATTATCCTGGAGAGGGTTTTGCCAGTTCAAATATTAATATTTTGGGGGGGGGGTCCCCACTTCAAACTGAAAAGTTCAATGGGAACCCTTGGTAATGGGTTGAAGTATATGGGTTTTAATAAATACCTATCTGACAATAAAAACAGAAAAGACTCTAGATAGACTGCAAGGCATTTCTAACGAGGCAAAACAACACCCTATGTCCATGCAGGAAGTGCATGTGTATATTGTGTACACAATCACATGGGGCCGAGAGGATGAAAGTCATTCAAGGCAACAGAACAGATCGTAGTACATTTACAACACAGCTATATATGTATTTATTAACGTAGTAAACATGTTCTTTTCACACGGTTATAAACTTCATGTTTAACTAAACCATCAATTAACACGAACTCAAAGGAATTAAGGGAAAACAAAATAACTATATAAGGAACAGATCAGTCAGTCATTATGAAGACTATGGCGAAATGCGTGTTTAGAATAGCACAGTTGTCTCTGTCCCAGCATCCTAAAACCTCCGTGTCATCTACCAACACTGTGTTTACACGGACCATGGTGGTGAGTATTGTGATCATTATGATTATTAGTAGTATTATTTTAATGTGATAATCTTACTCTGATATTGGACCGATATAGCCAGGTCTATTTGTCCACTGTCACACTTAAGACTTAAGGGTGTAGGCCTATTTGTGTTCATTTATCTGACTGACTGATGATTCATTCATTCATTCATTCATACATACATTTAATTTGACTGATGATTATATGAATAACAATCACATTGGTCACAGTGGTTTGGTATAGCCTATTTTATTGTGTGTGTGTGTGTGTGTGTGTGTGTGTGTGTGGGGGGGGGGGTAGGGGGGGGGGATATACAAATATCAAATCAAAATGTAATGGTGGAAACCCAATATAGGCATGATTTAATGCATACTTATAGCACAACAGACAGCATGATCACTATAGCAGTCAAGGTGATCTGCTGTCTTTTCTTATAGCTTAATAATTATTATCTGAGTTGAAAACAATGCATGGGCAGGGTTCCACTGTTTTATCTCCTAGTCTACTGAACATGACCAAATAAGGTCCTTCCTTCCTTCCTCCCTATGTGCACTTTGACACGAGACAGTGTATAGCGTTGATGGAAGCTATAGTGTAGTTGTTTCATTAAACCATGTCGACCTGAAGCCCACTCTACAAATGAGTCTTGTAATATAGCTGGTTTATGGTTAGCTGGGGCTCGATCTCATCCAGAATAAATGGTGAACCTCGATGAACTCTCCCTGTAATGTACCTGAAACATCTGTCCATTCACCTTTTAGAACTGTGTGTGTGTGTGTGTGTGTGTGTGTGTGTGTGTGTGTGTGTGTGTGTGTGTGTGTGTGCGCGCCATTGTCTTCACCATGGCTCTAGTAATTTCCGCCACAAGCTGTGTGTGTGATGCTGTTGTTTACTTTGATGCTGCGTGGGGTCACTCCACACACACACACACACACACACACACACACACACACACACACACACACACAGTCGTCCTTTGTTTCAATATGTTTTTTTCAGTTAATTAATTGACATGTTTGAAATGCCACAACTTTGCTGAGAGACAGACAGTGTTTTATAGAACTCCTGTGCTGTGTATTCCTGAGTAAAACCCTCTCCAAAAACCCAAAAAGATTGTTATATCACTTACTGTTACTGTGTTAACTTATTATTCATGTCATGTGTGAGTGGATAGGACCCGAATGGAAACAATTAAGGCCGCAAGGTCTTTCTTCGGTGAAATCCTTTTTTTGGACAAAAATGCCTGACTGTACTTTGTGCTGTTTGCATTTATGTTGCCTAATAAAGTTAGTTAGTTCATGCTTTCATTAGTGAGGGTGGGTTGAATAGTGGTGAAGTAGTCCTTTAACAATCCCTGCTGTGTGTGTGACTGTGTGTGTGTGTGTGTGTGTGTGTGTGTGTGTGTGTGTGTGTGTGTGTGTGTTAAACCAAGATAAGAACCCACTTTTTATACATGTGATGTATTGCCATGCTTTCTGTTCTTGCTTAGTGTAAGTCGCTCTGGATTAAGAGCGTCTGCTAAATGCCTAAATTGTAAAGTGTGTGTGTGCGTGTGTGTGCGTGTGCGCGCGTGCGTGTGTGTGTGCGTGTGTGCGTGCGTGTGTGTGTGTGTGTGTGTGTGTGTGTGTGTGTGTGTGTGTGTGTGTGTGTGTGTGTGTGCGTGCGTGTGTGTGTGCGTGGTCCAGTCGTTGCCGTGGCCCTTTTCTTTCCAGCCCAGGGACTTCAGCGAGCCTAACTCGTCGTGGGGGTCCGAGATGACCCGACTGTACGAGCACTACAACAGCCTGTGTGAGGCGGAGGAGAAGACCACCCACGGGGCGGAGAAGTAAGGCCGGACACACTTTCACACTTCTAATTAATATATATATATATATATATATATTTTTTTAAATATATATTTTTTTATCCCACGATTTTGTAACCCATTTTTCACCCCTGTGTCAGTTATCTAATGTGATCCTGGGCTCTACACACCCTCCGCCAACCTAGTCCCCATATATGGGGGACAAGGGGAGAGCAACGGACTTGAACTCATGCTTCCTTCATGCCTGAGTGTCCAAGTTGCTCCTTTACACCTGACAGGGGGGGGAGGTAGTTTAGAGGCCAGGATAATTAATAATTATTAATCGCTGTTATTTTTGGCATAATCGTCAGCAGATCTACAAGCTTTACACAACACGTCACTTTGTGAAGTGTGTTAACTGTAGTGACTGCTTGTATATATTAATATTTCAACAATTTCCACTAATTTGTGCATTTTTTTCCAGTGATTTCAAGACTTAAGATTTAAGTCATTTGCCATAATCTGATCAAGTGCTATTTGTGATTACGAAATCAAAGGGGCCAAACTAGTGATGCACCGAATATTCGGCCGCAGAAAATATTCGGCAGAAAATGGCTAAAAAAGCATTTTCGGCCTATTCGGTTTCGGCCTGAATAGGCAGAAAATATATCACCGAATAGTGTATATGAAATTAATGCATTCAAATGAGCTGAATAAATGTTTTATGGACCCATAACAGTGATTATTATTGAAGTTAAGTTTTGCCATAACCATAAATCAGGTAGCTTTAAGGTACGGCAATGACAGCAATGGTAGGCAAAAATATATATAATATTAAATATATTCGGATATTCGGTATTCGGTTTTCGGCCAACTGTTTCTTATATTCGGTATTCGGTTTCGGCCAAGAATTTCCCTTTCAGTGCATCCATCCCTAGGCCAAACGTAAAACACAAATTGTAACGCTCCAAAAATGTTCAATGAAAAAAATAATGTAATTGTTTGTGTGACTATTAACCCATTCTGAACGGGAACCCATGTTGGTGTTAGCATCATGTTATGCTTTAAGCTACTGAAAAATAGCAGACCTACAAGCTCGTAGCGCGCCACTCGGTGGCGCGCTATGAGCTTGTAGGTCTGCTATTTTTCAGTAGCAAAAAAATCGAAAGAACGACTGACATTTTTAGAATCTGATCTCAGGTCAGAATGGGTTAACCAGACCAGTGTGTTGTCCCAGTGGAAACCTCGTATGAATCTGATCTCAGGTCAGAATGGGTTAATGGTCAACTTAAATGTGTAAATGTTTGCAGCCCTGCCCCCGATGAGAGCGCGGCAGCGGTGGAGAGGACGGGGGCGTGGAGGAGGCTGCCCAGCTACAACCGGACCCTCAAGTACGTCCCAGGTATAAAACTGAAGTGGCCTTAAATAGACTTACAATCAAAAATGGAAAGAAGTCGAAGTCCAGATCATGTAAAAGTTCAAAAGTGTTGAGAACACAATCACGAGTTTAATACAAGAGCGCTCCTGGAGATGCACAACACCAAGGTATCATGACAACTCCCAATCACAGGTTTTTCCCCTCTCTTATACATCTCGAGAAGCACGAAAAGAATAAAAATACATATGAAGGTAAAAGCAACAGGACACTCCTTGAACACATGGCCCTATATGGCTAACACATTACATGACCAACCCTTATATGATGCTGTCCTGGAATAGGTCCTTGACTGCTGGCTTACTACATGCCCTTACATGGTGTTGCCTTAGTCTACTAGAATAAACACAAATAGGTCTTTGACTGCTGGTAACAGGTGGAAGAGTATTTTCTCTGTTAACAATTAGCTCACATAGACTGAAATGTCATTCTCCCATTACAAAACACAGCATGCTGCTCCTCCTCGTTGTGGACAAAATAATGTGCCTCAACGTTTTGTTTGAAGTTTGAAGCCACGGCTATTCAGTTAGAACAATCCTTCCACATCCAATGCTTGCTTAGACTTCTTTACTGTGTATAAACTTAAGCAACGCAGATGTTTAACAATAGTGACCAGATTTGACCGAGAGCCTGCCATCACATTCCAGAGGAGAAAAACTTTTATTTTTATTTTTCTAAAAGTTCTAAAATGGGTTAATGGCACACCTGCGTTGGCGAGTTCCATCGCCAACTCAATTTCATTATAACATAAGATATTCGCTACAGGAAGGAAGAAAAAATGGTCAAATGGTCCAAATGGACATCATTTAATACTGAACAGAATATGGATATGGGGGAATGAGAAACAACAGCAATGCCTAGAATTATGTAATGTAACATGCAAGGTTTGAAACGCAATGTCGATTTAATTTTATTTCTTTTGTGTTTGTTTGTTTTTTTTCATGTTCGTTTGTACTGTATGTTTCTGTCTTTTGTCATTGTTCAAAAAATTAATACAATTTTAAGTGATAAAAAAAAAAGATATTCGCTAAAATCACTTTAATGACTGTAGCCACAAAACCCAAAAAGTGTTCCAAGAAATTTGCTATCCTAGCAACCCAGTCCGCTCTGCTCTGAGAGAACAGCACAGCTATTTATATATATATATATGTTTTAATTAGGCTAATTAGATGTCAATCTTGCTTACTGTAAGGCGCTCTGGATTAACCCATTCTGACCGGGAACCCATTTTGGTGATGGCATCATGTTATGCTTTAGCTATTGAAAAATATCAGATCTACAAGCTCATAGCGCGCCACCGAGTGGCGCGCTACGAGCTTGTAGGTCTGCTATTTTTTGAAAAATCTAAGAACGACTGACATTTTTTAAATCTGATCTCAGGTCAGAATGGGTTAATCAGACCAGTGTGTGTCCAGTGGAAACCTCGTATGAATCTGATCTCAGGTCAGAATGGGTTAAGAGCGTCTGCTAAATGTCTAAATTGTAAATTGTGTGTGCGTGTGCGTGTGCGTGCGTGCGTGTGCGTGCAGGTGGGGTGTACCTCAGTAAGATCGTGCAGTCCAAGGCGCGTCTCTTCACGCGCAACATCCGCGCTCCGGGGGCGGCGTTCGAGTACGTGATGTTCATCAATGACGCGGAACACAGGTCCGTGTGCGTGTTCCAGGCCGGACACCTGCTGGAAGGACCCCCGGGGTGAGTGGGTGGGAGAGGACCAGAGACATTAGTGGTCCATGGAGGTGCCCGTTGTTCAGGTTTATTTGTCATAAATACAGAGTATAAATACAATGAAATGATTTTGCACCAGTGTAAACAGGCCAAGAACAAACAGCTATAGTGCAAAAGAAAGAAGGCAAAAACAAAACAACTAAAAGTGTAAAGTGTTACAGTGCAATACAGTTCAAGGTCAGCTGTTCAGCAGCCTGATCTTTACATTTTCAATCCAGAACCCCATGGTTTTATTTTAAGCATTAAACTATGCTTTTAAACCCATTAACACCGGGAAAGCAGATCTGTCCCTGTATCCTGTATGACTTTGGGAGTTAAAAATGCCACTTTTTTTTATAGCCACAGCTATAGCCACTTTTCCAAATGAGATAACGCGTCGCATTTGTGATGACAGCTTTGGCCGTGTTTTCCATGCAAAATAAATGCTTCCAATGGATTCAGAATCATGAAAAAAAAACAGAGTTTGACCCGTCATATGCTACCTAAATTGCAGAATGAAAATGTGTACATTTTGCCTGCGTAGGTTGTAAATACTAGTGGTGCATTCAATTAATCGATATGGCAATATATCGATCGAACTTCCGGACGATAGGTGAATCGATCGAGAGGCTGTTGTATCGATACGGCAGTAAACGGCATGAATTATCTGGGTGACGCAGTGTTGACAAACGTACCTCTGTTCAACGTTATCAAAGCCCCGGCCCCCTTGCAAGTTGCAAAGCACTCCCTTCCCAGACCCCTTGTTAGGATGTTTAGACATTTATTTCAATTTAAAGATCTCTGTGGGCCTGAAAGTGTTTTATTGTATTTGTGCAACATGGACATTTTTTCGTATAATCGATATATATATATCAGTATACAGTATATCATATCGTGGCCTCTACCGTGACACACATGTATCCAGGGCCAAATTAGCCAGTGGGCCCGTGGCCCGGCCCTTGGCTCTCAGGGGCCCTTGGCTCTCAGGGGCCCTTCAAGGAAACTGGATCGCACAGAACTGAGTTTGAGGCTCTGAAATTGGCCATTGATTTAGTTAAATTTAGGTCAAAAAGATGATAAAAACATGAAAAAAAAAACACAAAAATTCTGCGTGCTCACGCACTATGCGGGGGCCCAAAACATTACCGGCCCAGGGGCCCTTGTGGGGGTTAATCCGTCCCTGCACGTATCTATTGTGAGATTGCAATTTGCAAGCAATATCCACCACTAGTTGATATTGTTAATGGTACCCCAACGTTCAGCAGCTGTCACAAAGTTTCCCAAGGGAGTTGGGTTGGAACTAATTGAGAGGTGACAGCAGACACCTTTACGAACACATTTGTGGAGGAAGCTAGTGGTGAGCATTTTGTTTTGCAGATTGGTGACAAATTTGGCTAACCTTCTCCCTAACAAATTGATTCCGTAGTCCTCCTACAACATCAGAGTGCTGTGGCGCAAATCCAGGGGTGCGGGTGGAACCCCTTTTGGTGTTTTAACTAAGCATTATGTTATACTTTAGCTATTGAAAAATAGCAGATCTACAAGCTTGTAGATCTGCTATTTTTTGAAAAATCGTGAAAATCTTTGAATATAATATTCTTTCAGAATACTTTCTTTTTGTTTAATTTCGACGTCAGGCCTAAAAAATGTGTTAAATATTTTAGTTTTATTTCATCAAAGTCTCTCCTATACCGTCGTACGAAACAATGTGAACGCAGAGAGGCCCCACAACAACACAACAACAACAACAACAACTGAATCAGAATGATAAAATGATACCATGTCAATTGTCAACCCATGATGATGATGATGATGATGATAATCCATGCATTGTGATTGCACTTCCAGACACGTCCACGGGGGGGCGATAGCCACCATGATTGACTCTGTGACGGGGACCCACGCCTCCTACATCGCTGGGCCTGGGCCTGTGATGACAGCCAACCTCAACATCAACTACCGCAGGTTTGATTGATTGATTGAAATATTTATTAACCCATTCTGACCTGAGATCAGATTCATACGAGGTTTCCACTGGACACACACTGGTCTGATGAACCCCATTCTGACCTGAGATCAGATTCTAAAAATGTCAGTCGTTCCCTTTTGTAGTCCCATCCCTCTGGGCAGCACGGTGCTCATCCATTGGTCTTGTTCCCTTTTGTAGTCCCATCCCTCTGGGCAGCACGGTGCTCATCCATTGGTCTTGTCTTTTTGTAGTCCCATCCCTCTGGGCAGCACGGTGCTCATCCACTCAGCTCTGGACAGGAAGGAGGGCAGGAAGACGTACCTGACGTGTCGAGTGACGAGCACCGACGAGTCCAAGATACACACTGAAGCTACAGGTATACGCACACACACACACACACACACACACACGCACGCACGCACGCACACACACACACACACACACACACACGTAAACACACACACGTAAACACGTAAACACACACACACACACACACACACGCACACGCACACGCACACACTGTAGAATGACCACACTGAAGCTACAGGTATATGCACACGTAAACACACACACGTAAACACACACACACACACGCACGTAAACACACACACGTAAACACACACACACACGCACGCACACGCACACACTGTAGAATGACCACACTGAAGCTACACACACTTCAATTCAAATGAGCTTTATTGGCATGATGAGAAAACTTAGCGTTAGCGCTGCCAAAGCAAGAGTCAAAATGTAATAAAAACTGTTGAAAATGGGGAAAGTATTTACAGTTATGGGGTATATACAGTTATATACAGTTATGGGGTACCGCATTGTGTGAACTGAGCTGTCACATTGCATCGTTATATACATGTTATGTATACAGGGTATAAAGCTTTTTCAAACTAATCTTTTGCAGTCATTTTGGGACAAATAGCAGCATTTTCCCTCAAAACTATTTAAATAGAATACAAAAGGAAAAAAAGCCTGAAATGTAAAATGTGTGTACAAGTATAGCAGCTCTGTTTACATGTACAATATAGGTCTATATATAAGGTCTACTCGATACAGGCAGTGGTCCTTATTTAAGCCCCGACCACACCAAAGGGCCACCGTACGTACACAACTCCTTGGGTCCAAACGGTTGCAAGGAGTTAACGCTAAAACCGCCTCGACCCTTTGGTGTGGTTTTGGGGCCGTTGACTTCCAATGCGTTTGAATCACTAGGGTCAACGTGGTTCAATTAAGCAATATTACACGAGAGGGTGTGGGTTAACGTGATTATTGAGAGGGTGTGGGTTAACGTGATTATTGAGAGGGTGTGGGTTAACGTGATTATTGAGAGGGTGTGGGTTAACGTGATTATTGAGAGGGTGTGGGTTAACGTGATTATTGAGAGGGTGTGGGTTAACGTGATTATTGAGAGGGTGTGGGTTAACGTGACTATTGCCACGACAGGAACGAGACGGAGTCGAGTCCCGCAAGCATCACTGAAGTGGCAATAATCACGTTAACCCACACCCTCGAGTGTAATATTGCAATTCTATACCACAGTTACCCTTAAAACAAAGACAATCGCTGAAAGAATATATTTTTTTAATGACAGATGTAGTCACTACGACCACAAATGTCCCAATAAACTAGCTAGCCTATAGCCACTGAGTTTGCTATAGCGCTCTGGGAGAACAGAGCGGCTGAATTCTTTGTTTTGATTAAGGTGGTGAACGGTGCTGGTTTAACCACCGGGCTAGAAGGCCGTTTCAACCAATCAGATTGCTTCCTCGAAACGACCTGTGGTAGAATGGCCAACAAGACATAATCACACCGCAGGGACAACGCTAAAACTGACCGTTCTGCCTGTCATCTCTGTGTCTGTGTCTCTCTGTGTCTGTCGTTCTGTCTGTCCTCTCTGTGTCCTCATGTCTGTCTGTCCTCTCTGTGTCCTCATGTCTCTGTTTTATAGGGCTGTTCCTGTCCATCAGCGTTGGACACCTGCTCCGATGAAGACACACGCACGCTTTCACTTCTAGTGATTTTTGCTAGTCCACTAGTTGTTTAAAAGGGACACTTCACCCTTTTTGCAAAAAATATATATGTTAATGACGTTTAGAAAGCCAGATGTCATGGACACTGACTGGTCTCACTACCTTCCTGGACTACAATTCCCATAATTATTTGCTGCACTGCTCCTCCTTGTGGATATGGGGGAGAGCTGTCTTACTGAGACAACATGTAGTCCAGGAAGGAAGTGAGCCCAGTGTCCATGACATCAGAGATAACAGGCTCACTGCTACAATCTAAAATATCTAAAACCACATATTACACACATAAAGACCCCCAGGAAAGTGTTCTAAAGCTTCTAAACGTCATTAACATATATTTACTTTGCACAAAGGTTGAAGTGTCCCTTTAACTAGGCCTACCTGTTATGTATTTATTTTTTATTTTTATTTATATATAATATTTGTACATTTAAAAAAAACTGTGTACATAACTATAATTTAGCTGATCTTGAGGCCTACAAAAACGGGGAAAAAACAAAGAAAATATTTGTTTTAATTGTTTTTAATCAACTAGTCAACTAGTACCAACAAAGTCCACTAGTGGATTTACTAGTGGACTAGTTGAATAGTCGACTAGTTGATTAAAGCCTTAACCCATTCTGAACGGGAACCCATGTTGGTGTTGGCATCATGTTATGCTTTAGCTATTGAAAAATAGCAGATCTACAAGCTCATAGCGCGCCACCGAGTGGCGCGCTACGAGCTTGTAGGTCTGCTATTTTTGAAAAATCGAAGAACGACTGTGACATTTTTAGAATCTGATCTCAGGTCAGAATGGGTTAATCAGACCAGTAGTGTGTCCAGTGGAAACCTCGTATGAATCTGATCTCAGGTCAGAATGGGTTAATGCACGCGCACACACACACACACATGCACACGCTGTGGCAGCCAGAACCAACCCACTCATTAGCACTCCAGTCCAGCCAACTGCCTGCCTGGACGACAAAAGATTTTATGGTTTTTTTTCCCCATTTCCATTTTCCACCAATGACGTGCAGTATCGTACAGGCTGTATATTATGAGTCAACCTGCACATCGGGAGCAATTAGGGCCGTTCAGAGTCTTATTGCTCAAGGACACTTCGATCGACACTAACTCTGGGGGAGCCCCACAGGGATCGAACCGGGACAACCTAACAGTTCACGTCCGGCCGCTCTATAGCGGCCAGCTCAACCCCTGAGCCACTGCCGCTCCCTCGAAGACCTTTTGAACTTACACAGGAGGAACAAGTTCAAGGTCTTCAACAAGTTACAGTACTCTCTTTGAGACCGCTGTAACTCGTGTACTGTAGATTAGGATATGAGCTGATAATGCAAACAAGTGCCTTATTAGTTGGAACTATCATTTATACTCCATGGTATACGGTATATAGCCCTGAGACTGGGAGGTCGGGGTTCGATCCCCCGGCCCGGGTCATACCAAAGACTGTACAAATGTAGCCTCGGAAACCCAGACGTTTTTATTTCCAGGGAGGAAAAAAGAAGTCTGGGTCCGTTGAGTCCACTTCAATTCGACATCGTCGATCACTCTCAGCTGATTTCGGATTGTCTGCATCTTTGTTAAATTGACGCACACATGTACACACACACACACACACACACACTCCTCTCTCTCTCTGTCGCTCTAATTAATCAGTCTCATGTCGCGCAGCTGTGTCTAGATTCTCCCGGCGGATCCGGCCGGGAGCTGCCTATGCCATAGAAAGCATATAGGTGGATCCCAGGCTAGTAAAAATGGGACCCAGTGCCTCCCTGCTTGGCACGCAGCATCAAGGGTTGGGATTGGGGGGTATATAAGTCCCTGGTGCGACATACTAGCGTCATGTCCAGGCCATCAAGCTGCCTCACTGAGATAGGTTCCTGCCCCTATGGGCCTCATGGTATACACTAACTGAGATAGGCTCCTAACTTGTCGAGAAGTCCGTAAGACCCCCCCCCCCCCCATGCAAAAGCCTGCTTTTGGACGCGTAGTTAATGATCTTGTAGAGAAGGTATTCTTTTTTTACCAAGGAAGCCTGGTAAAAAAGCCTGCTTTGTCTTTTACATCGTCTTTTAGCGTCCTCAAATGTCCAACCCGTTCAGCCGCCGCGCCCCCTCGTCTCTGGTCCCACTAGGAAGTAGGCCTTTTTGTGTATCGTTGTTTTTTCATATCAGGAGTCGGTGGTTCTGGCTCTGCAGCAATGCGTGTAAGTTATAGTGCCATTTATTTTTTCTTCCTGCCCTGACATTTGAAGCGGGAAGCTGCTGCTTACAGTTTTGTTGGATTTTGCCAACGTATAGGCCTATACTACTGTACATTAATAAACAGCAAAACATATTTATATTTACCTCATTGTTTCCATACAGTATATACTTCCCTCAAACACAGTTTAAATTCACAGCCCGTATACATGCTGTATGTCGAAACACAGGACTATTTATATTGAGATTATTTGTTATATTTACTTTATTTATTGTGTTTAATTTTTAACAGTGTTGGTGACTCTATAAGAAGTGTTTAGGTGGGAGCTGTGCTCATACATTGCCATGTCAATTATAATAAATACATAATGCGTCATTATTCTGCTGCCTTTTGTAAAGTCTTGCCCAACGGACTGGTGGACAGAGTACTCTACCCTATAGCTCTGGTCCATAGCATTAATGCTTCGATTCTGCGAATTTCTGCCCTGCATTAAGGCTATGGGACTTTCCCTATTCAATCTCAAATCGAAATCAGACCAGCCTCTCCTCTTTAGTGGAAATCTCACGAACGTTTGACCTACTCACCAATACAAAGATGGGTTGTGTCAATAGAAAGCCTACTTTCCTTAGTGGACGCACTCTGAGCCCCCCACCACACGTATAAACGGTACTTTTTGGCCAAAAAGGGATATTTTTTCACCGGAGGAAAAATATCCTCTATGAGGCAGTTCTCTGGGCAATATCAGTAGAGGGCGCAGCGGAGTAACTAAAAATGTTTTTTTTCCGGTGGAAACAAAATCCCTTTTTGGCCAAAAAGTACAGTTTATACGTGTGGTGGGGGGGAGGGGAGGCTCAGAGTGCGTCCACTAAGGAAAGTAGTCTTTCTATTGACACAACCCGCTTTGTTTTGGTGAGTAGCAAAAACATTCTTTTTAAAGAGTAGAGGCTGGTCTGCATTCATGCGAGCGGCGGAAGTTGAAAGTAACATAGCTCTAAGGCACGCATTAGAGCTATGGACCAGAGCTATCTAGCCTAGTACTGTAGATACCTCTGCCTGGTTCAATATGACTACAGTACAAATGACTATACTGCTGTCTAATTTCTACTTGAGTTAAAGTACTGGAGCACTTGCTTTAAAAACATAAAAAAATAATTTCATTTTTTTCTTCCTACATTTAGAGTGTAGCCAATTATATTTTTAAATCCCTTTTTTTCTCCCCAATGTAGTCGTTATTATACCAATTGATTTATACCAAAACATTTATTTTAGTTTATTATTATTATTATTATTAACACTCCCCACTGACCGGTGCCCCCCAGCCTATACAGTGACAAATATCCCTCTTTCCCACAATACAATAATAGTGAAAACAGCCCATCTACAATAGTAGATCGTCATGGGTGTTGAACTATATACGGTCTTGGGCTAACTGTACAACTGACAGTATATATAATGTTGTGTTTGTCTGTTGCTCAACATTACTACCAGTAACTGAGAATCAGACGGTAAGCGATTGTGTTTTCTTGATGTGTCAATTAAATAAACTTTGTTCTGTAAAAAGAGGATGGAACGTTCTGTTTGTGTTCTGCTTTTGGATCCACCCGCAATGCCTTCCTGACACAGACACTGCCTTTATATTGTAACATCAATTATGTTAATTTGAGTGTCCATTTGGTTCCATTTGCACACCCATAATGGTGCATTTGACCCCCTGGAACTCCCTCATGTATACCCCCCTGGGGGTCCCCGGACCCCACTTTAGGAAACCACTACCATATTTTACAAAAAGATTAAAAAAAAATGATCTAACCAGCTGAGTGAGGACCGACCACTGGCTACACTTTGTGTTTTTATTGACTGGCAGATTTTCACTTGTAATATTAATTGAGAGTTAATTTGGATTCATTGAGGATACGGCTGTGTGTGCGCGCACACACACACACACACACACGCACACACACACACGCACACACACACACACACGTGCACCATGTGTACAGCATTATACCCGCATGATGTAAATACGCTGCAGCGTACAGTAGAATGTGATTGGCTTCCATCTGAACTCGTATCGATAACATCTCTGCTGTTTATAAACCTCTGTGGCTTCATAGCACACCTGTTGGCACTCCACTGTGTGTGTGTGTGTGTGTGTGTGTGTGTGTGTGTGTGTGTGTGTGTGTGTGTGTGTGTGTGTGTGTGTGTGTGTCGTTTTGGGATGTGGGTTTTTGTAGATTGTTGAGAGAGAGAGCGTAGAAGAGCAGCAGAGCAGGTCAGGTGTGAAGAGAGAGAGAGACACACACACACACACAGAGAGAGAGAGAGACACACACACACACACACACACACAGAGAGAGAGAGAGCATGCAGGTGTTAATGTCTGCGGTTGACATAAGCCTAACATCAGCTAATTGTCTGCATGCACACCTTTATCCACACTTCAAAATGCATCCATTGTTCTCAAACGTTTTTTTTTTTTTGTTGTTGTTTGTTTTCACCCCATTCTGACCTGAGATCAGATTCATACGAGGTTTCCACTGGACACACACACACTGGTCTGATTAACCCATTCTGACCTGAGATCAGATAAAAAAAAAATGTCAGTCGCTCTTCGATTTTTCAAAAATAGCAGACCTACAAGCTCGTAGCGCGCCACTCGGTGGCGCGCTATGAGCTTGTAGATCTGCTATTTTTCAATAGCTAAAGCATAACATCACGCCAACACCAAAATGGGTTCCCGGTCAGAATGGGTTAAAGGCTGTGTATGTACTCGTATCCCCGAACCGGCACGTTAAAATTACCACCGCTGAAGTGCCCTTGGCCTTGGACAAGGCATTGAACCCCATACCATGAAATGTTCTATGAGCAGGGCCTCATGGCCTCAAGTTCTCTCAAGAACTGATCTCTCAAGGACCGAACTCCACTTTGCGAACCACACTGACATGAACTTATGGATGGATGGGTCGCGGGTTGTTGTTGAAAAAGCAAGCGGTAAAAAAAAACATGAAAAAATAGTAACTAGCAACAAAGAAGGAAAGGTGGAAGAAAAAAAACAGTATACCGTGAGAGAGAATGGTAGACCAGGGACAGCCCCCCTTCCTCCTCCTCATGCGTGCGTGCGTGCGTGCGTGTATGTGTGTGAGAAGTTGCAGTGCTGTCAACCTCAAGCCGGGTGACAACAGATAGAGAGAGTGATAAAGACAGTGACAGAGGTGACAACCGGCACACACATCTACAGACAGACAGACAGACAGACAGACAGAACAGGCTGCTGTGACATTGTGTGAAAGTGCAGCAGGGACACAACTCCAGAGATAAGTGGAGATGATGCGAGGTAGGAACCATGGTTTTCTCTCTCTGTCTCTGTCTCTCGTGCGCGCGCGCGTGTGTGTGTGTGTGTGTGTGTGTGTGCGTGCGCGTACATGCACCGATCGATCGCCTTTCCTAATATTATTGTCAGAATCGGAACCAACCCGTTCTCCAGCGGACCTTATGCTGCACTATAGCTGCACCTTTCGGCCCGGTCGCATGGCGCATCTCTTTGAGTTAAGATCTCGTTTTAATTTTTACCACATGAACGCTGTGACGTCATGCCTAAATGCTGAACATGTCATATATACTGTGTATAGGCTCGCCATTCCCACGAAAACAAGCTACGATCTACGAGCTCACAACATGTGAGCGTGTGTATAGATCTGGTGTCTTCACTCAGCGAAGGGATTCGGTGTGTGAGTGTGTGTGTAGAGAGAGAAGAAATGAGGTGGGCCAATGAAGGCCCCTGCAGCCCTGGGGGACCCCAGTCAAGTACCAGGGGACGGGTGACCGTATATAGGTTAGTGAGTCGGCCTCGGGTGGCCTGGCTAAAGAAAGCCAGACCGAATCAGCCGTTGGGCAAAAAAATAAAAGTGTGATTGTGTGAGTCTGGATTATTGGCCATGAGGCTATAGGCCTGGGGAGCCTTATAGAGCCCCTGATTTGTCACAGGTACGATCCCAGGCCAGCCATAGGTCACCAAATGTGTCGATGTGTGTCCCTGAGTAAGACTCCTAACCACTAAAAGCTCCCGGAGCGAAAACACCCCAAAAGGAGTGGGGGAGAGCAGATTCTACAAATGTCTTCTAAATCATGACAGTTTTCTGAAAAACCCTATGTTTCTATATGAGTGGTTCTCAAACTATGTCATGTCAAGGACCCCCAAAATATAATATATGTAATTGGCCGCCGACCCTCATCTGAAAATATGTTGTTCCTGCAGGGACCCCCCCCCCCCCAGGAGCAAAGATTTGAGTTAAAAAAACGTTCGCTCTGTGGCGCGCTACGAGCTTGTATATATACGGTCTGTCGGGTCTGATATTATTTGATCAAAGAACGACTGACTGACATAGAAACATGGCTTTTTCAGAAAACTGTCAGTATGTATAGAAGACATTTTTAGAATCTGATCTCAGGTCAAAATAGGGTCAATTTGGTTCCATTTGCGCACCCTCAGAGCAGAGCAGAAGTTCTGTCCACTCAGACTCTAAAACTCTAAGATTTTGATATTTACTCGACTAACACTAGACTAAGAATGACTAAACCATTTCAGATGACTACATAGAACTAAAACTATAAGCTGTAAATGCGTTTTCATCCACAGAACCGCCTGGATTACAATTGTATAGTAGCTTTTGTCATATAGCTAACCATATATGGTACTCACATAATATGTAAGTAAATCCTGTACAAAGGTACAGTTTGTCACGATAAAAACTGGAGAGAATATTTCTTTCCATTCGGACAGACTCAAAATAACTTTTATATACTTGTACACGTTCTAAATCTCCAGAACCATAACAATATTATTTAAACGTCATATGAAAACGGATGACATGTCATCATAATTATGTAAAGCTTTGTTCAGCATATTATGCATCCGTACAGACTTAAACAGCAATGTTATATAGACATAATACATGATGTAAATAAATATACACAGTGAAATCATTAGAGTTGATTTATACCTCTGTAACCTCTGTTATTGAAAATACTAAGACTAAATCTAAATGTAGTATTCTATACGGCATATCCGCGCAGATAAAGATACGTGTGTTTATATGAATGCTTTGAAACTTAAATTGAGCCGATCGGTTATAGCTGTATAGCTCTTGTTTGGGTGTCGGGTGCGAAAGTGAAATGACTCCATTGATCGTCTTTTTGATAGATCTTAGATCAGTGGTTCTATAGTTACAGTTTAGCTATTGAAAAATAGCAGATCTACAAGCTCATAGCGCGGCTATTATTATATATAGTGAAAATATATTTAAAATTGAATATTCTTTCAGAGCAAACGTTTCTAACTCATATCTTTTCTTCTGGGGGCGTGTCCCTCCCTGGAACGACATATTTTCAGATGGGGGTCCCGCGGGCCAAATACAGATAATTCTGGGGGTCCTTGATGTGAACAACAAGGTCGTAGAACAACTGACAGAAACATGAGGTTATTCAGAAAACGGTTAAGGTGTAAAAGGAGCAACTTAATTGGACACTCAGGCATGAAGGGAGCATGAGTTAAGTCCGTTGCTCTCCCCAGGTTGGTGGAGGGTGTGTAGAGCCCAGGATCACATTAGATGATTGACACAGGGGTGAAAAATGGGTTACAAAATTGTGGGATAAAAAATATATATAATAAAAAGAAAACGGTTAAGATTTAAGAACAGCCTTTTTGTTTATAGTTTTTTGGAATCGGCCTCAGGTCTAAATGGGTCAAATTACTTTTTAATCCCCTTGCCCCAAATTGTACTTCATAGCTCCTTGAGTCATATTAACAGTATAATACGTACCGGTATACATAATGTAAATCGTGCATCAAAAGGAGTGGATTCCCACACAGTTTCTCTGTGGGACTCTCTCTAGAAATCACACGTCCATCATCACGTTTACACAGAAAAACACAACCAGTGTTGTTTTCGTCGACTAAAACTATAAGACGAAAAATGTTCGTCGTCGACTACCTTTTTCCACTGACAAAAAAACGAATGGAAACTAAATGAAAACTGAGCTATGGTGACTAAAACTATAAGACTAAATATACTGACAATTTCGTCGACAAATACAAATTGGACTGAAATGTTAGGAAGGGACTATAGTGGACAAGAGATCCAGTATAAGTCATTTTACACTTGGTTGCATGCTGAAAATAGCTGATCTAAAAGCTCACAACGCGTCGCGTTGCGACACGTTGTGAGCTTGTAAGAACACTCATTACGACGGCATCAAGACCTGCCAAAATACATTTTAGTCGACTAAATCACCTGTAGATTTAGTCTACTAAAATCTTATGACATTTAGTCGACTAAAACTAGACTAACACTAAGACATTTCAAATGTGACTAAAACTAAATGAAGTTTGAGTCCAAAGACTATAGCCTATGACTAAACTAAAATCGAAATTTGCTGCCAAAAACAACTGGTCTGCTTTGAGGCAGGACTCCAGAGAAGAAGGGAAGATATAACCTCATTGTAGCTGTCCCAGTTATGAGTATTATGCTGTAATATTTTATTTAGCTTATTTTTCTGAAAATGCATATGGTAAATTGTATTTTTGTTTTGGGCAACAAACTGTATATATTCGGTTTTTGTATGGTAAATACATGGTGAGATAGTGCCATCTACTGTGCTCTGTATTTGTGGTCTGTTTGGGCTCACCTAACCTGCTAATCACCTCATTTCAATCACCTGTTGGGTTTGGGCATTTTTGGGCAGAACAAAAACAAACAGAGCAGAGGTGAAGAGAGGAGCTCTTTCATGTCAGAGAGTCTCCACAAAAGATTAGAAAGAAAATAATATAAAAAATAACAAGAACTTAACTGAACTCCTAAAAGTCTGTGCAGAAGGCGCATACGACGGTATGTACCCAGTGGTTTTGTTTCGTGTCTGTAAAAGTTATATTGCCATTGTATCGTTTAATTGTTTGTGTACATTTCATTGTGTTGTTTATTTAATGTGTCAGCTCTGTAGCAGTGGCCGGCAAACTGTTGTTCTTCTGGATCGCACTATATAGTGAAGAAACACGGGGAAGGTTGCCGTATATTAAAATCCACAATCTTTTCAAATAGCTGATAGTGTGTGGGCGGGGCGCCAACATAGTTCTTTGATCAAAATGTCTTGTTCTCACAGAAGTTGTGGGCTGTTTCTCCCCCCCCCCCCCCCCCCCAACATGGTTGCTCTGAACAGAGATTCCAATTTAACTCTGTACATGGACAGTATAACTGAAAATAATCCTCATTTACATGCACCAAAGCATTTAATCTGAATATCACGTTCGACATATAGACTATGTTTATGTGCTGATAATTTCCTGTTGATGTAAATATCAAAAGGTTTATGATTGATTGATCAAAATATTCTCTTCTCCACTTGAAGTGTTTACACAAGCTTGGCATTTATATCCTGAGTGAGTTGCCATTCTGATTATGAGTGCAAATTCCGCAGTCACTCACTAAATGTTAATGGTGCATATATTATATAGCACCTTTATCCAAGGTGCTATATTATATAAATGGTGCATTTATATATTATATAGCACCTTTATCCAAGGTGCTATATAAATGGTGCATTTATATATTATATAGCACCTTTATCCAAGGTGCTATATAAATGGTGCATTTATATATTATATAGCACCTTTATCCAAGGTGCTATATAAATGGTGCATTTATAGTATATAGAACCTTTACCCAAGGTGCTTTACATTTAGCCATTCACTCGAATGACACCATGCAAGGCACACATCAGGAGCAATGTAGGGTTCAGAGTCTTGCTCAAGGACACTTTGACACTAACTCTGGGCAAGGCCGGGATCGAACTGGGAACCTTGTGGTTCCAATCCGGCCACTCTACCCCTGAGCCACTGTCGCCCACTCACTATAATGTCTGCTTTTAGAGATTCTAATGCATTTATCCTGTAGTACAGTGTATAGTATAGACATAGGCCTACAATAGATTGTGTGTGTGTGTGTGTGTGTGTGTGTGTGTGTGTGTGTGTGTGTGTGTGTGTGTGTGTGTGTGTGTGTGTGTGTGTGTGTGTGTGTGTGTGTGTGTGTGTGTGTGTGTGTGTGTGTGTGTGTGTGTGTGTGTGTGTGTGTGTGTGTGTGTGTACTGTACACAGCGTGTTTTTGCATTCTTGCATTGTGTGCATTCTTCAGGTACAGATGAGGTTTCCTCCAGAGGAAGCTTTGAGGGTTTTGGTTGGGGGCGTGTCTGTGCGTTTACAGTGCGCTGTCTGTCACTGACACACTGCTGACACACACACACACACACACACACACACACACACACACACACACACACACACTGCTGACTGGGTGATTTTACACCCAGAGAAAAGAATTAACCTCCCAACCACCCACCACCACCACCCCCTCCTCTCTCTCTCTCTCTCTCTCTCTCTCTCTCTCACCTTCACACACACTCACACGAACATCATTGACAGCACATTTTGATGTGGTTTCCGCCCGTGTGGTTTTTACCCGTATAGCCTTTTGATTTTGTCGACTAAAATGGATTCTGATTGCCTTTTGATGGCGTCGACAATGCCAGATTTGACACTTGGTTACAGAGAACAGCACGACAACGCTTGTGAGCTTGTAGATCGGCTATTCTCAGAGCAGAATTAACACCCCGAGCGCAACCAAACATAAAATGACTATTTGTTTTTGTTCTATACCTAATACCGGATCTCCATAACATAATTTTAGTCTAGTTTTTTATTTGTTGACGAAATTGTCAGTATATTTATAGTCTTATAGATTTAAGTCATCATATATAGCTTCATTTCTATTTAGTTTTTATTTCATTTTCGTCATAGGTTTTAGCTGACTAAATAAATGAACACTGATTCGGGTATTATCCATGCAATACCAGACAGACGGAAATGTACGTAGTATAGTAGGTGTGTGTTAGTGCAAAGAACGCTTTGATTTGGAATATAATATAATTGAAACTGTATATTTCCACTCGTCTGCTTCATTGATTGAAACATGGACTCTTATCACCATATTTCAAACTCACCTCAAAACCCACCCGTTTATAGGCAGGCCTATGCTATGACTCTGTGTGACCTCTGTGTGTCTTCTGCTGCAAGCTGTGCCCTAGTTTTCTTTTTTCTTTTAACGGTGTTCTTGTACTGTTTTTAACCTGTACGGCGACCTTGAGTGCCCTGAAAGGCGCCTAATGAATAAAATGTATTATTATTATTATTATTATTGTTATTATTATTATTATTATCTCTGAAAAACGTGGAATGAAGAGATTTTATATCTGTCATTCAGGGACGTGCAGAGAGTGTTAGAGGGGCTAATATCCCGTAAGAGGGCACGTTTGGACAAAGGAATAGCGCAAAAGAGCGCAGATCTACAAGCTCACATTGAGAGCGTTGTAGATCAGCTATTTTAGGGACGCAACCCAGAACTCTGTATAGCTGAAGAGACACGGTCTAACGACATGGATTTCGAAAGCAAAATACTGTGTTCAAGTTCAGGAGACTTCGGGAAAAAAGCAATTCTCCTGAAGGCTGGCATGGAAAGGAAAGGAGAGAGGAGGGCATTTGGCATTTCTTTCACCGTGTAGTAAACGCTGCATCCGTGGTCTGGAGAGGGCCGTTGTTTTACAGACGGGTAAAAGGGCAGGGGCTGAAGCCCCCTTTGATGTCTATGTGTCCCACTCCCTGCTGCCATAGACAAGACAAGTGTTCGTATGGCTCAGGACTGCAGCTTTATTGACCACTGTTGATTTTGACAGCAAAATGTGTCATTATAGTCGTAGTTTTAGTCTTTTGAATAAAATTCCTAGTCAATATTTTAGTCATCTGAAATGTTTGAGTTTTAACTGTAGTTTTAGTTCACTAAATACCACAAGATTTTAGGCGATTCAATCTACAGTTCATTTAGTCGGCCGTGATGACGTTGAAATGCTATAGATTTATACTGGGATGTGTGCCGAACATACAGCAGATCTACAAGCTCGGTGCGCGTGTGGGTGCGCACGGCAGCAGGCCTGTGTGTGTGTGTGTGTGTGTGTGTGTGTGCGTGCGTGTGTGCACGGCAGCAGGCCTGTGTGTGCGTGCGCACGGCAGCAGGCCTGTGGCAGACATGGAAGACAGATTGACAGACAGATTAGACCAGACCAGACCATACACACCACCCAGAGGAAATGACAGTCTGCTATATCAGCAAACATGAAGACAGTAAAACTGAATTCTTTACACACATGAAGACAGAAAAACTGAATTCTTTACACACATGAAGACAGAAAAACTGAATTCTTTACACACATGAAGACAGAAAAACTGAATTCTTTACACACATGAGGACAGAAAAACTGAATTCTTTACACACATGAAGACAGAAAAACTGAATTCTTTACACACATGAAGACAGAAAAACTGAATTCTTTACACACATGAGGACAGAAAAACTGAATTCTTTACACGCATGAAGACAGAAAAACTGAATTCTTTACACACATGAAGACAGAAAAACTGAATTCTTTACACACATGAAGACAGAAAAACTGAATTCTTTACACACATGAAGACAGAAAAACTGAATTCTTTACACACATGAAGACAGAAAAACTGAATTCTTTACACACATGAAGACAGAAAAACTGAATTCTTTACACGCATGAAGACAGAAAAACTGAATTCTTTACACACATGAAGACAGAAAAACTGAATTCTTTACACACATGAAGACAGAAAAACTGAATTCTTTACACACATGAAGACAGAAAAACTGAATTATTTACACACATGAGGACAGAAATATTGAATTCTTTACACACACATGAGGACAGAAAAACTGAATTCTTTACACACATGAAGACAGAAATACTGAATTCTTTACACACATGAAGACAGAAATACTGAATTCTTTACACACATGAAGACAGAAATACTGAATTCTTTACACACATGAAGACAGAAATACTGAATTCTTTACACACATGAAGACAGAAAAACTGAATTCTTTACACACATGAAGACAGAAAAACTGAATTCTTTACACACATGAAGACAGAAAAACTGAATTCTTTACACACATGAAGACAGAAAAACTGAATTCTTTACACACATGAAGACAGAAAAACTGAATTCTTTACACGCATGAAGACAGAAATACTGAATTCTTTACACACATGAGGACAGAAAAACTGAATTCTTTACACACATGAAGACAGAAAAACTGAATTCTTTACACACATGAAGACAGAAATACTGAATTCTTTACACACATGAAGACAGAAATACTGAATTCTTTACACACATGAGGACAGAAAAACTGAATTCTTTACACACATGAAGACAGAAAAACTGAATTCTTTACACACATGAAGACAGAAAAACTGAATTATTTACACACTTGAAGACAGAAAAACTGAATTATTTACACACTTGAAGACAGAAAAACTGAATTCTTTACACACATGAAGACAGAAAAACTGAATTATTTACACACTTGAAGACAGAAAAACTGAATTATTTACACACTTGAAGACAGAAAAACTGAATTATTTACACACATGAGGACAGAAAAACTGAATTCTTTACACACATGAAGACAGAAATACTGAATTCTTTACACACATGAGGACAGAAAAACTGAATTCTTTACACACATGAAGACAGAAAAACTGAATTCTTTACACACATGAAGACAGAAAAACTGAATTCTTTACACACATGAAGACAGAAAAACTGAATTATTTACACACTTGAAGACAGAAAAACTGAATTATTTACACACTTGAAGACAGAAAAACTGAATTCTTTACACACATGAAGACAGAAAAACTGAATTATTTACACACTTGAAGACAGAAAAACTGAATTCTTTACACACATGAAGACAGAAAAACTGAATTCTTTACACACATGAGGACAGAAAAACTGAATTCTTTACACACATGAAGACAGAAATACTGAATTCTTTACACACATGAAGACAGAAAAACTGAATTCTTTACACGCATGAAGACAGAAAAACTGAATTCTTTACACACATGAAGACAGAAAAACTGAATTCTTTACACACATGAAGACAGAAAAACTGAATTATCTACGCACATTTGTGGCCTATACTGTATGTTTCCTCTCCTATCATTAGCACCAGCCGTGTGTGTGTGTGTGTGTGTGTGTGTGTGTGTGTGTGTGTGTGTGTGTGTGTGTGTGTGTGTGTGTGTGTGTGTGTGTGTGTGTGTGTGTGTGTGTGTGTGTGTGTGTGTGTGTGTGTGTGTGTGTGTGTGTGTGTGTGTGTGTGTGTGTGTGTGTGTGTGTGATTAATGCACCACAATTAGTCTGCCTGCTTTTTTTTTGCAAGATATTTTTGGGGGCTTTTTTTTCTGCCATTATTGATAGATGGAAAGTAGGCTGACAGGAAATGTGGGGAGAGAGAGAGAGAGGGGGGGGGTGACACGTAGCAAAGGTCGGGACCAGGACTCGAACCGGCGACACGCTGTCAGGCTGGATTTAATACCAGCCGGTTGGGGCCCCGATGGTTCCCCCAGCCACCCGGGCCCCTGCCTGTCTGTCTGCCTGTCTGTCTGTCTGTCTGTCTGAAAAAAAAGCAGATCAACAAGTTGTGAGCTTGTAGATCGGCTTGTAGATGTACGTGACGTGTGTGTGTGCGCGTGCGTGCGTGCGTACGTGCGTGCGCAGTGAAAGGCCTGTGTCAGCCGGGGTTGTTTGTTTGAGGTTGAGATCTGAGAAGTGAAACGGCAGAACGCTCTCTCTGCTCGACCACGGTTCTGTTCTCATCAAATGGGGGTCCGTGGACATTATTAATAGTAGAGTGTAATGAACGTGACTTTCAGGTATTTTACCACAGACTGAGTGCATGTCCTCTTTAAGAGTAGCTGGCTATGCTAATCTCTATGCCACTGAGACACTGACATACTGACACACACACACACACACACACACACACACACACACACACACACACACACACACACACACACAGACACACGCACACACACTGACACACTGACAGACTTGGGAATGTGTAGTACAGATTGAAATCATGCACACACACACACACACACACACACACACACAGACTGACACACTGACAGACTTGGGAATGTGTAGTACAGATTGAAATCATGCACACACACACACACACACACACACACACACAGACTGACACACTGACAGACTTGGGAATGTGTTGTACAGATTGAAATCACACACACACACATAGGCGTTACGGTACTCTCAACACGTGCAACAATCAAGGCAACAGTGTTACATTATGGTACTGTACTGTAATGTACAGTAAATAGTACATGAATGTATCCGACCTGTTATATATATAACATATAACATAATTTTACAATTTACAATGTAGGCATTTAGCAGAGCCATTTACAGTAAGCAAGAACAACACATGGTAATAAAATACTTAAACATACTGTAGTCATCTAGGATCATAAGTAAACTATAAGAACCTAAAAGTATATACACTATAGAATGCTATGTCTAGATCAGGAGTAACCAACCGGGGGTTCGCGAGCTACTGGTAGCTCGCGGGAACGTTTCCAGTCGATCGCGAAGTGTCCATTGGAATAATGTCAGTGCCGCTCGTCACATGCAAATTAATTTTGAGCAGAGCGCTGTGGCTCTGAGTTTGAGAATAGACCCCATCGTCCAAGCCAAGGGTGTGTGTGCGTGTGTGGTGGGGGGGGTGGTATCTTAGCAACACTGAATGATCTGTCCCATTGGTCGTGTGCTCGTATCATGAGCCAATGGCTGCAGCTCTGAGCTTCCCAGACCCAGGTTCACATACTACACTACACAAGCCTAAAGAGAACTGACAGGTCAGCCACAGGGCTGCTACCATATTAGCAGCTGTGAGCGCTCTTCTCTTCTCGTGAAGAAAGCAGGACAGAGTTGTCAAATAAATCCCGCCGTCATTCATACTGTATTTATTCTCCGACCCGACATTAAAATACGGAACAACGTGCGTCCCGCGTATCAGTTCATTACGGGGCTCGTGACAGGCTGCAGAGTAGACACTTGAGTTGGGACTACTAGCCGATAGCGCCGCTGCTCCTTCAGTTTTCGTTGTTCGTTGTTATAATATTTTTTATTATTGGGATTTGATCATTGATGCAAATTCTAAACATATGGATGCAGCTGCAGAAGTTGTGTTGCTTAAAGGAATGCATAGTTGCGTTCTCCTCAACTGCTGCGCAGCAACAACAAAAATATAAAAATGAGAAAAATATACTGAATATACCAGTCTGCAATGCAAACTAATAGGCGAGTGCACTCCAGGGCATATGCAAAGGGAACGAATGACTTCTGTCCGTGACAATAATCAATGCTACAGTTTGAATTCTGTACACATGCACACATAGAGCAAAAAATATGATAAATATGAAATATGGAAACTTGTTGAAGTACAACGCATGAGTCAAGTAGCTGCTTTTGTATCAAACCCTTTCCTCTTTACTGAGCCTACTGTCATTGAACTGCTGTCCGATAAAATGCAGGATGTGTTTGCATTAACTTCAGATATTTAAATGGAGATTATTGGATTAGTAAGTGACTGTCACCTGCAGGTCAGAGCTAAAGAGAAGGAATTTTGAAATGGCCTTTTCACAAATTAAAATAATAAAATCCAAGTTTAGAACTCGTATGACTGACTCACATCTTAATGACACCCTCAGACTGGCAATCACTAAATATGAACCAGATTTCAAAACGCTTGCAGATAAAGTGCAGTCACAGCAGTCTCATTAAAGGTGGGCTGACCCTGAGAGTATGTCACCATATCTGTGCAAATATATATGGTCAAGTTATGCCTATGTCATTTGAACATCTGCCAATGTGAATATTCATTGAAATGAGAAACAAAATATTTCTAATACTAATTATTTCTAATTTGTCTTAATATTATTTGACATTGATAATATAACTTACTATAAGTATTTATTCTAATTTAAGCTTTAGTCTTTGTGTGGATCTGTGCACATGCATTGAGCCTGTCAGAAATAGCAAAAAAACAAGTGTTTTTTCTAACACGTTTTAGTGGTAGATCTTGGCTTACAATTGGGAATAAAATGGGCTCTTGGGCTTGAAAAGGTTGGTTACCACTGGTCTAGATAATACGTTATTTATTAGTGTTAGTTATTTAAAACCCATTTTGGGCGGGAACCCATTACTGTATGTTATGTTTAGCTATATTGAAAAATAGCAGACCTACAAGCTCGCTACGAGCTTGTAGGTCTACTATTTTTGAAAATTCGAAGAACCACTGACATAGAAACATAGCTTTTTCAGAAAACTGTCCGGAATCTGATCTCAGGTCAAAATGGGTTAAGTTGGTTATCATTAAATTCGTTTTTTTTTTTTTTTTTTTTGTCAAGGTATTGCCGGAGAACATTTTTCGTCACAGTTTTCAGTCGATGAAATCGACACTGATGTGTGGGTGGGGGGTTGGTGGGTTGGGGTATGGTTGGTGCTACATGGGTGCGTGGGGGGGGGGTGTCATCGTTCCTGGCAGTGCTGAGCGACAGGGTGCATTCCTGGCAGATGTGTTTAATACTGCCACCGACACGCCGACATGAAAGAGGCTCGAGTCACATCGAAACGCAACAAGGCGTTGAAAACCACTTGAAAAGAACGCTGAGGTTGACACCTCCTACCTCCTCGTTCTCTCCGTTTGACTCCATTTAGCAAATATTCCACGTCGTCGTCCCCCCCCCTCTCTATATATAAGTCTGCGGTTTGACGTGTTATTTTTATTTTAGCTCAAACGGCAGTTTCTTAGGAAAATACCTGCTTGCTTTGAGGGTGAGACTCTGGTCAAAGTGTGCTTGAAGGGAGGTTCTAACTTCTGCGTACTGCGTAGGGAAAGTCCAGTCAGTGTTTTAACAATATGGAAAATGGTTGGTTCATTTTCTCACGGTTTAGTTGGAGCTTTGCATGTTACAATTTTGGAATTTGTATTGGGCCGTTTTTGAGCACAATATGTTCTTTTTTATGTCCAATTATTTAGTTCATAAATAATAGCATAACTATAATCAAAGGCATTTGAAAGGCATTTGACATTAAATAAAAAAAATAAATTTTCAGGATTCCTATTAAGAAATAGCAAAAATAGCAGATCTACGTGTCGCAGTGCAACGCGTTTTGAGCTTGTAGATTACATGGCTATTTGTGCGACAGTGATATGCAATATGGCCCTCTGAAGAGGGAGAGGGCCGCTATAGCTGTCCCAGCAATGGGTATTTTGTAATATTCTATTTTATTGCTTACCTTTCTGAGGGTGTATAATATGTGAACATTATATGTATGTTTATTTGGGTACATATTGTATTTGTATGCTGTGTGTGGTCCTTTATTGCTGTTCATTATGACCTAGAAGGGCATGCAGGAGCAGAGCCCTGTGATTAGAGTGAGGCAGCATTGATTCATTGCACCTGTGTGAGCTGAACTCAGTCAGAACAAGCTTGAGTTTCAGTGGTGCAAGGAGCTCTTCCCACGTCTAAAAGGTGAATTTGGGGTTCAGAGTCTTGCTCAAGGACACTAACTCAGAGAGAGCCGGGGATCGAACCCTGAACTTTCCAATTCCCAAGTGACTTATCTCTCTCTCTGTCTCTGTCTCTCTCTGTGTCTGTGTCTGTGTCTGTGTCTGTGTCTCTCTGTCTCTGTGTCTGTGTGCGTGCGTGCATGCATGCAGCTCAGATTGAAGTGATCCCATGTAAGATCTGTGGGGACAAGTCCTCTGGAGTCCACTATGGAGTTATCACCTGTGAGGGCTGCAAGGTGAGACACACACACACACACACTATTGGCAGTACCGGTTCTAGGCCTTTTGAGGCCCTAGGCAACATATTATACAGAGGCCCCCCCCCCTCCTGCTTTGCCACGCCGGATAAAAATTGTAAATTTGCCATGAAAATGCTTCAATCTGGTGCACTTTGAGATCAAAATTAAGAAGCTAGGTGGGGGCCACATGTGGCCAGTAGCCCATGTAAGGGATACATGAAAAAAAAAAATCTTCTCCCTGTGACGAGGCCCCCTCAGTGGTTAAGGCCCTAGGTGAACGCCTAGTTCGCCTATGCCTAGAACCGGCCCTGAGTGGTCCTACCCCCCCCATGAGACTTACAAATCCCAAATGTTTATAAACAAATCCCAAATGTTTGTAAACAAATCCCAAATGTTTATAAACAAATCCCAAAATGTTTATAAACAAATCACAAATGTTTATAAACAAATCACAAATGTTTATAAACAAATACCAAAATGTTTATAAACAAATCCCAAATCCCATGAGACTTGGTCCTACCCCCCCGACCATGAGACTTACTACAGGTCAACTGGAAGTGGTCCTACCCCCCCCCCATGAGACTTACAAATCCCAAATGTTTATAAACAAATCCCAAATGTTTGTAAACAAATCCCGACCATGAGACTTACTACAGGTCAACTATTGGTACGTATTTCACACAGGTGCGGCCAATAACTAATTATCTTGCCAACTTAAATAGCACTTTAAGTAGACATATAACACTATTATTGTTTACACTTATAGTTTCATTAGATATATATATTCCACTGTTAGGTTCTTAAGCTTACGTATGATTCATAATGACATTTTTTTTTAATGTATTTGCGGCATTACCATGTTTTTTGTTCTTGCTTACTGTAAATCGCTCTGGATTAAGAGCGTCTGCTAAATGCCTAATTTGTGAATACCACCCATAATGCATTGTTCCAGGGGTATAAACACCACCCATAATGCATTGTTCCAGGGGGTATAAACACCACCCATAATGCATTGTTCCAGGGGGTATAAACACCACCCATAATGCATTGTTCCAGGGGGTATAAACACCACCCATAATGCATTGTTCCAGGGGTTCTTCCGTCGCAGCCAGCTGCCCAGCGTGTCCTACTCCTGCTCCAGGCAGAGTAACTGTCAGGTCGACCGCGCCTCCCGCAACCGCTGCCAGCACTGCCGGCTGCAGAAGTGCCTCGCTCAGGGGATGAGCCGCGATGGTGAGCAGCACGGCACGCAATGCTTCATACTATAGTGGTGTATGAGCTGAGAACATAAATTCTACAAATGTCTCCTAAATCCTAATTGTTTTCTGGGAAAAAAAACTGTTTCTTTATCAGTGGTGCTCAACACTATTTCATGTAAAGGACCCCCAGAATGATATTTCAAAAATAGCAGATCTACAAGCTCATAGCACGGCTCCTTGCAACAAAACTGTTTTAAGGACATGTCACACCCCCTGACATCAGAAACATGGACTCTATCACCATATTTCAAACTCACCTCAAAACCCACCTGTTTAGGCAGGCCTATGCCTCTGTGTGACCTCTAGTGTCTTCTGCTGCAAGCTGTGCCCTAGTTTTATTTTTTCCTGCTTTTAAACTGTGTTCTTGTACTGTTTTTAACCTGTACGGCGACCTTGAGTGCCCTGAAAGGCGCCTTATAAATAAAATGTATTATTATTATTATTATTACCAATGCAACTCCTTGTAACAAAACAGTTGTAAGGACATGTCACGCCAATGCAACTCCTTGCAAACCTGCATGTGCAACTGCCATTGGGGATAATGGTAACTAACTACACAACTACAATACTGTCAACCGTTTGGTTGCAAGGAGTTTCATGGTGAATCATTGGTGCGGTTAAAGGGACACTTTGCAAAAAAATATATGTTAATGGAGTTTAGGAGCTTTAGAACACACTCCTGGGGGTCTTTATGTATGTAATATGTGGTTTTAGATATTTTAGATTGTAGCAGTGAGCCTGTTGTCTCTGATGTCATGGACACTGGGCTCACTTCCTTCCTGGACTACATGTTGTCTCAGTAAGACAGCTCTCCCCCCTATCAACAAGGAGGAGCAGTGCACCAAAGAATTATGGGAACTGTAGTCCAGGAAGGTAGTGAGACCAGTGTCCATGACATCAGAGACAACAGGCTCACTGTGCTACAATCTAAAATATCTAAAACCACATATTACACACATAAAGACCCCCAGGAAAGTGATCTAAACAAGCTTCTAAACGTCATTAACATATATTTTTTTTGCAAAAAGGGTGAATTGTCCCTTTAACTTTGGGCCTATAAGAACAGAGCCGTGGGGGTGTTTAAAATGACCCTGTGCCCCCTCCCTCCCTCCCTCCCTCCCTCCCTCCCTCCCTCCTCAGCGGTGAAGTTTGGCAGGATGTCGAAGCGCCAGAGGGACTTTCTGCATGCAGAGGTGGCGCGCCACCGCCAGCAGCAGCAACAAGAACAGCAGCAGCAGCAGCATCAGCGACACGCGCACTGTGACCTCCTACGGCCCAGGGTTAGTTTAGTTTAGTTTTAACCCATTCTGACCTGAGATCAGATTCATACGAGGTTTCCACTGGACACACACTGGTCTGATTATAACCCATTCTGACCTGAGATCAGATTATAAGAAATGTCAGTCGTAATTTCGATTTTTCAAAAAATAGCAGACCTACAAGCTCGTAGCGCGCCACTCGGTGGCGCGCTATGAGCTTGTAGATCTGCTATTTTTCAATAGCTAAAGCATAACATGATGCCAACACCAACAATGGGTTAACCCATTCTGACCTGAGATCAGATTCATACAAGGTTTCCACTGGACACACACTGGTCTGATTAACCCATTCTGACCTGAGATTAGATTCTAAAAATGTCAGTCGTTCTTCGATTTTTCAAAAAATAGCAGACCTACAAGCTCGTAGCGCGCCACTCGGTGGCGCGCTATGAGCTTGTAGGTCTGCTATTTTTCAATAGCTAAAGCATAACATGATGCCAACACCAACAATGGTAACAAAGTAAAAGTAAAATATGTTGTTAACACCGGTTTGCTATTTGGCTTAGTTAGTATTTGGTGAAAAGGGTTGCAGGGGTTAGTTGACTTTTTAAAATGTAGTTGTTCTAGTTTCTTTTTTTTAACCCATTCTGACCTGAGATCAGATTCATACGAGGTTTCCACTAGGACACACACTGGTCTGATGAACCCATTCTGACCTGAGATCAGATTCATACGAGGTTTCCACTGGACACACACTGGTCTGATGAACCCATTCTGACCTGAGATCAGATTCTAAAAAATGTCAGTCGTTCTTCGATTTTTCAAAAAATAGCAGACCTACAAGCTCGTAGCGCGCCACTCGGTGGCGCGCTACGAGCTTGTAGATCTGCTATTTTTCAATAGCTATAAAGCATAACATGATGCCAACACCAACAATGGGTTAATATGTTTTTAACGCCGGTTTGCTATTTGGCTTAGTTAGTATTTGGTGAAAATGTTTGGGGTTAGTTGACTTTTTTTTAATTTAGTTGTTCTAGTTTCTTTTTTAATTACCTTAATTAATACAGTCAGGGGGGAGCTTATAGCAGATCGACAAACTGACAATGTGTCGCATGATTGCTTCGCAACGTGTGAGCTTGTAGATCAGACATTTTTCACTATTTTTGAAGGTAAACAGTGCCTCTTTAATAGGATATGAACATTTAGTTATAGCTTCGGTTAATAGTTTTTATTTTTATTTCGTTTTTGGTTTTGTCAATTCTAGAATTTGTCATGTGGGTATAGTTTTTATTAGATTTTTATTTAACAAAAATGTTTTGAACTCTAGTTCTTTTGGTTAGTTTGTATTTCTATATAAAATAACCCGTCTCGATCCCAGATGCAACGCCACAACAACGCCGGGCCTCCTCCTCTGCTGCAGCCTGGCTCCGCCTACCCCTTCCCCCCCACCGGGGAGGTCGCCGAGCTGCTGCCCTACCCCGCCGAGGTGCACTCCTACCTGGTGTACTCCCCAGGCGAGTCCCAGGCTCCAGGCGGGGCCTACCACCACCACCACCACCGCAGTGCCAGCCTGTCGCCCGTCACCAGAACCCAGGGCAGAGGGGACTCTGATGGGAGAGGTGAGGTGGACGCATAGAATTTGGCCTCTTTGGCCACTCAGAATAGCCAAATGGCATTGATCACGCCTCCAGGTCTTTAGTTTACTCAAGTTAGGGAATAAGACCTGGTACTTAAGACACGCAAAATAAATGTTCACCTCTTGTGGTTTTTAGGGTATGATTCCAGACAGGCGTCACCTGACCCGATGGTGATTCGAACCTGCGGCCACCTGGATGAGCTGTTCGCTCCATATGCACACACGCTGAAGAACAGAGGTGAGCTGTTCACTCCATATGCACACACGCTGAAGAACAGAGGTGAGCTGTTCACTCCATATGCACACACGCTGAAGAACAGAGGTGAGCTGTTCGCTCCATATCCACACACGCTGAAGAACAGAGGTGAGCTGTTCACTCCATATCCACACACGCTGAAGAACAGAGGTGAGCTGTTCACTCCATATCCACACACTCTGAAGAGCAGAGGTGAGCTGTTCACTCCATATCCACACACGCTGAAGAACAGAGGTGAGCTGTTCACTCCATATCCACACACGCTGAAGAACAGAGGTGAGCTGTTCACTCCATATGCACACACGCTGAAGAACAGAGGTGAGCTGTTCGCTCCATATCCACACACGCTGAAGAACAGAGGTGAGCTGTTCACTCCATATCCACACACGCTGAAGAACAGAGGTGAGCTGTTCACTCCATATCCACACACTAACGGGTTAATAATCTACTGTAACAACAAACACATGACTGTTAAACAAAACAAAACAAATGTGTGTGTGTGTGTGTGTGTGTGTGTGTGCGTGTGCGTGCCTGCATGCGTGTGTGCGTGCATACAGATGAGTTGTGTGCCAGCGTGGTGCGTGCTCACAGAGACACCAGTCGGTTCACCGCTGAGGATCTGCTCACTCTGAGATGGAAAGTGTTCACCATCGAGGAGATCCATCAGTACCAGAACAAGGTCTGTCTGTCTGTCTGTCTGTCTGTCTGTCTGTCTGTAAGTAACCTGGCTGTAAATAAAGTTTGATACTTATACTTATGTCTCCCTGTCAGTCGGTAGATGAGATGTGGGCATGGTGTCTCACCTCTCTCTCTCTCTGTCTCTCTCTCTGTCTGTATGTCTCTCTATCAGTCGGTAGATGAGATGTGGGCATGGTGTCTCACCTCTCTCTCTCTCTCTTTGTGTCTGTATGTCTCTCTGTCAGTCGGTAGATGAGATGTGGGCATGGTGTCTCACCTCTCTCTCTCTCTGTCTCTCTCTCTGTCTGTATGTCTCTCTATCAGTCGGTAGATGAGATGTGGGCATGGTGTCTCAACTCTCTCTCTCTGTGTCTGTATGTCTCTCTGTCAGTCGGTAGATGAGATGTGGGCGTGGTGTTCGGTGCGGGTCACCGAGGCCGTCCAGCTGGTGGTGGAGTTTGCCAAACACCTCCCAGGGTTCCGTCTGCTCAGCCAGAACGACCAGATCGCTCTCCTCAAGACCGGTGAGACCATAATACCCACGTTCATAAATCTGCACAGTTTGGCTTATATTCTCTCAGGCCAAGACCCTACAAAATTATCTTTGAGCCAGAGTAGACCCCAGTCATAATATGTTTGAAAGTAAAATATCAGGGGGGCACGGTGGCACAGTTGGTAGTGCTGTCGCCTCACAGCTAGAAGGTCCTGGGTTCGATTACCGCTCGGGACGCTGTGGGTGCTGGCGGTGAGTTTGCACGTTCTCCCCGTGTCCCCTAGGGTAGGTACTCTCACAAAAACATGCAGTAATCCTGGTCTCTAAACTGCCTCCCCCTGGCCAGCCGGGGCGCCTGATGGAGGGGAAAGGAACTGGTTGGAATAACGTGTTCCTTCCACGCGCTACGTCCAACCAGGGAAACTCCCCCCTGTCATATGTAAAGGTCAAGGAGCAACTTGGACACTCAGGCATGAAGGAAGCATGAGTTCAAGTCCGTTGCTCTCCCCTTGTCCCCCATATATGGGGACTAGGTTGGTCTCCCCTTGTCCCCCATATATGGGGACTAGGTTGCTCTCCCCTTGTCCCCCATATATGGGGACTAGGTTGGTGGAGGGTGTGTAGAGCCCAGGATCACATTAGATGATTGACACAGGGGTGAAAAATGGGTTACAAAATTGTGGGATAAAAAATATATTAAAAAAAAAAGAAAAGTGAAATATCAATTTAAACTTGTTTCCATCGTCTCCTGGTTGTAATCAGGGTCCATGGAGGTGGTTCTGGTCCATTTAAACTGGTTTCTCCATGTTGTAATCAGGGTCCATGGAGGTGGTTCTGGTCAGGATGAGCAGGCTGTTCAACACAGACAACAGCACTGTGTTCTTCGACGGGAAGTTCGCCGGAGCTGAGCTCTTCAAGTCTCTGGGTGAGAGTAAAAAAAATAGAATTATTGTATATTGTATACATTTTAAAACGGACAAAAAGACACATCCAAGAAATCCCATGAATATTTTTTTTAACAACATTAACAAGCGCACAACACGTCGCTTAGCACAGTGTTGTGCGAATTTCACTACTTTGGCTTCCCGGGCAAACGTCTTAATTTCTCTTTTGGGTCTCGAACTGAAAGGTTAGGGAACAACTGATTTCCAGTATGTTATCTACAGCCACTTCAATGAGTGAACACTCATAAGTGCTCCCTGAGCAAGTCCAAGATACATGACATGAGTGTATGTATTCTTCTGAACAGGACAGAGAGACAGACAGTATACAGTAGGACAGCTGAGAGGGAGACAGTTCAATTAAATTCATGTAATTAATATATAATAATATAATAAACGTTATTTCTATAGCAACCTTTCATACAGAGTTGCACAGTTCAAAGTGCTTCACAGGCAGGACAGGAATCAAATTATTTACAGCCATAAGTTAACATTATAGACATTATACTATACACGAAGCAAAACACAGAATTAGACGTGTCTCCACTTCACAGTATATTGTTGGAGTCCAACAATATACTGTGAAGTGGAGACACGTCCAACATATCCAACAGTTGGACATTGTCTTTACTTCACAGTGCTTGTTAGACATGTATAGGACATGTCTTCACTTCACGGTGTACATGTTGGACATGCTGGACATGCTGAACATGCTGAACATGCTGGACATGTTGGACATGTTGGGACATGTCTGTCTGTCTCCCAACAGGTTGTGGGGATCTGATCGCTGCAGTGTTCGACTTTGCTCACGGTATGTGTGCACTGAGGCTGACTGAGCAGCAGGTGGCACTGTTCACCGCCCTGGTGCTCATCAACACAGGTAAGACCAACCAAGTCAGTCCCTTTTCAACAGTGGTGGAAAAACGACTACATTGTTTTACTTTAACCCATTTAGACCTGAGACCAGATTCTACAAAATGTCTTGTTTTATGGTCAGTGATTTTCAAACTATTCCATGTCAGGGACCCCCAGAATGTACTTGGCCGTACATGTTTCATATTCTTTATGTAAGTACATGATGTGTTTACAGACCGTCCGTGTCTGGAGGACAGAGCCACGGTTCAGAGAGTCCAGAGAGAGCTGGAGCTGGGACTGACCCACCTCCTGACCCACACACACACCCATGAGGGACTGTTCAGCAAGGTACACACACACACACACACACACACACACACACACACACACACACCCATGAGGGACTGGTCAGCAAGGTACACAACACACACAATTTTACACAATTTACAATTTAGCGGAAGCTCTTAATCCCGACTACGTAAGCTTAACAGTGGAATATCTATCTAAGGAAGCTAGGTGTATACTATAGACTAGAGTGCTATGTCTACATAAAGTGCTATTTAAGTTAAGTTACATTTAAGTTGAGCCTGTATGTGCATACGCCTGTAGGAGGTCGAGGCCAGGGCAAGTACTACGGCAAGTGCTGTGGGCGCACGCACGCACGCACGCACGCACGCACGCACGCACGCACACACACACACACATTGCAGCTTTGATGTTTCGAGCTGCCCTCTCTCTTAGTTCTGCCACCGATGGAGGAGTCCAGAGAGAAGTACAACTTTCTGGACCGCTGTCAGTCATTTAGTTAGTAATAATAATAATGAATTGCATTTTTATAGCGCTTTTCTATGCACTACGTGCCTATACTCAAAGTGCTTACAATGAAATTATTAATTAATTCATACATTGGGAGGTGAAGCGGCGAACAGTCGACGCCAGCGTCCTCACTTCCCACATTCACACACCGACGGTGGCGAGCTCACACCGACCGACTCATTGGAGGCAACGTAGGGTTCAGTGTCTTTCCCAAGGACACTTCCACATGTGGACAGTTAGTTAGAGATCATAGTTGCTATGGCAACATGATCACGTTCACATCCACACACAAAACAAACACATGCAGAATGTGATTCATTGTCTTGGTAAAGAATGACTCGGTTTGCGGCAACCACAATAAACCACATGATGAGATCATATTCATAAAAGTCTGAACTCTGAACCCAAGCCAAACCCAAATTTGTGTTAATTGCTGCTATATTTGTCCAAAAGTTGTGCAAAAGATTGCTGCTAATTATCTCAAAAAAGCTTTATACCCTGATTTATATAACGATGCAATGTGACATAGCTCAGTTTACACAACACTGTAACCCTGTATACACTTCCCCCATTTTAAACTGTTTTTACTAAATGCTCAGGTATTCAGACAATATTATTCTCTCTTAAGTGCTCGACAGCATTCCATTTTGCTTTGGTTTTGCGTTTGTCTCTTTCCAGTATGTCAGGTATCTCTCTCTCTCTCTCTCTCTTTTAGTTTAGTTTAGTTTAGTTTATTTGCACATACATATTTTAAAAACATGATGGTAAAAACAAAAGGAGAGAAATACTTTTATATGGAAATGAAATCAGACGATGTGCTGGAAAGGAACATGGAAAAAAAAACCCAGAAGGGCTTGTTGAGTATACGTGGCCTTCCCTAAATGCTACCAATTAAGCTTAAAGGGACACCCTTTAACCCTTTTTGCAAAAAAATATATGTTAATGAAGTTTAGAAGCTTTAGAACACTTTCCTGGGGGTCTTTATGTGTGTAATATGTGGTTTTAGATTGTAGCAGTGAGCCCAGTGTCTCTGATGTCATGGACACTGGGCTCACTTCCTTCCTGGACTACATGTTGTCTCAGTAAGACAGCTCTCCCCCTATCCACAAGGAGGAGCAGTGCACCAAAGAATTATGGGAATTGTAGTCCAGGAAGGTATAGTGAGGCCAGTGTCCATGACATCAGAGACACTGGGCTCACTGCTACAATCTAAAATATCTAAAACCACATATTACACACATAAAGACCCCCAGGAAAGTATTCTAAAGCTTCTAAATGTCATTAACATATATTTTTTAGCAAAAAGGATTTAAATTAAATGAAGGTGTCAATGAAGATACCTCCCTCCTTCTATATCCCCAGCTCCACCAGAGGATGGCGGTGTTGCGCTCCCTGTGCCGTCTCCACGTGGAGAAGCTGCGGAGCTTCAGCCAGCGCTACCCGCTCACCGTGCAGCGCCTTTTCCCGCCGCTGTACCGCGAGCTGTTCGTTAGCGACGCCGAGCCCCCCACCACCTCCCCACCACCACCACCAGGGGGAGCTCACTGACCCACTGGTTCCCAAACAGCGGGTCGGGACCCATTTCTGCGTCGCGGAAACATGTTTATGGGTCCCTTTATTTCTTTGTTTCCTACATTTCTTTTTTTTTGAGTGGTGCAGCCACTCCAAAGACCAGCAATGTCCGTCCCTATCTATGTCTATATATGTCCCTATGTTTAGCAAACGCATGAAATCTGTGTGAAACAAGCAGGTTTTTTTTTAGGGAAACATTTATTATTATGGATATAAAGTAAACCCAGTGATTCTCATACATGGACATTATATTTGAACACATTATATGGACAAACCGGCACGTTGACATGAACACAGAATACACATATTTATCGATTTTTCGATGCAGCTATCATTACACCCCTACCTACTACTTCCAGTCATTCTGTAGGCCTACCTTTTGAATGCCGAGGTTTGCATTAGACCAGTGGTTCTCAACCCGTGGGTCGCGACCCCTCAGGGGGTCGCCAAATTATTTTGGAGGGTCCCCAAATTATATTTAAAAAAAAAAGAAATTAAGTCATGTTTTGAGGGAACTACTCCTTTAAAGGGCCACTTCACCCCTTTTGCAACCAGGTCGTATTTTTAATGATTCAAAGTGCCAGTGATGTCATGGACACTGATCTCACTTCCTTCCTTCCTGGACATGCATGTTGTGTCAGTATAAAGACTCCGATTTGCGTGATGTTTGGACAACATTTGTAGGAGTAGGATATAAAAAGCAAATGTTTAAAAAATAAAAAAACAGGCCTCCTGGTGACGCTATAATAGGGCATTTATACCCGGTCCCTACCTAGAAAAAGGTTTTGCTAAATATAGCTGCAGTTCTGTCCCAACTCTATATGACTGTTGTATCACAAAACAATAAAATAATTAGCTAACACACTCGTGAAATGTCTTATTCAAAATGACCGAAGAATGAATGAATGAAAGAAAAACATTGAATGACCAAGTTAAAACCGACTCAGTTGCCAGAGGTGAAAAATAGCCAGCCTGGGACTGGGACTATGAGTGACTATAGGTGACCTATGACCTGTTAGTGCAAAAACGATTTGCATCATCATCATCATCATCATCATTGTCTGGCCACGCCAGGCTAACACCAAGCCGTTTCAAGATAGTGCTGATTGGCACAGAATAACACTTCTCACTTCTATAAGTGACACCTGGGGGGACAGGGCCTTCTATGTTTCGGCCCCCAAACTCTGGAATGAACTCCCTAACCATCTCAGAGCTGCTCCCTCTCTCCTCTCCTTCAAAACCTCACTCAAAACCCACCTCTTCAGGATAGCTTTCCCTCCAGCTGAGGCCTCGTTTATCCTTTTATCTTTTTAACCCTGTACTGTTGTTTTATCTGTTATATTATGCTTTGTTTTTTTTTCTTATTGAAGTCCGTTCCCAGTGTTCCTAATTATGTAAAGCGCTTTGGGTATTTAGAAAAGCGCTATATAAATCTGAGTTATTATTATTTTTTATTATTATAAATAAAGAAATTACCGTAGTCAACATGGTCCCCGTCTGGAAACGGCTATACATTCAACATTTTTATTGTTACATCTTGCGCAAGATTATAGAGGGTTTGCGTAGTGAGTGGCGTAGTGAGTGGCGTAGTGAGTGGCGTAGTGAGTGGCGTATAGTGAGTTTAACGTTGTTTAACTCTAATGCAATCAGACAGGACTTTTCTGTTTGAATGTATGTGCTGTCAAGGCCAGAAAGTAGTTTTTTGTCACTCAGTAGGCGTTCCTGCATAACATCTAGGTATGATGATGATGATGTCAAGGTCATACTCTATGTACAGTATGAAATGTTGTTGGCCCTTGGGTGTTACGGTTTTCATATTTTCTAATGTGGCCCCCTTTGAAATAAGTTTGGACACCACTGTAGCCTACTATGAGAGTAAAATAAAATGCCATTTTGATAACTCATAACTCAAAGGAAGTAACAGGAATAATCATAATATTCATCATTTCAGGCACTTGAAGGTGTAAAACGCGACATGTGACATTTATTGTAGTAGCATGACGTTTTTAAAATAGTATGTCCGCCTTATTTCTTCGTATCTTGTGTTGTTCCACAAACATAACGGTGCCAACGATGTGTCTGGTTAAAAACAGCAGCATGAGGAATCAGTTATAGCAGCGTACACACAGTGATGCTGTCTACATGAGTTGAATACATGATGTTTTCCCTGCCGTTGAAGGAGTTGTGTGCAGGTTTTGTCATCAGTCATGTGTGTGTGTATGTGTGTGTGTGTGTGTGTGTGTGTGTGTGTGTGTGTGTGTGTGTCCGGAATTCAGAGTTTTCTTGAAATTTACAATGAGTCACATTGTGAGCAGCACATTGTGAGTGGCGACGCGTTGTGAGCTTGTAGATCGGCTATTTTCAGCATGCAACATTTTAGTCTAGTTTTTATTTGTTGATGAAATTGTCAGTATATTTAGTCTTAGTTTTAGTCATCATAGCTTAGTCTTTATTTAGTTTCCATTTAGTTTTCGTCAGTGGCGAAAGGTAGTCGACGAACATTTTTCGTCCTAGTTTTAGTCGAGGAAATCAACACTTCCCAATGTCAAACTAGCCCCCTCCATCGAGACTTTTAAATCCCACCTAAAGACCCCGACTTTATACCTTGGCTTTTAACCTCGCGGTTGAGCGGTCCATGTTTTGTCTCCTGTTTTTTACTGTGTGTTCTTTGCTGTTGTTTGCAGTGTGTTTTAGTTTTATTTTTCTGTAGTGCAGCACTTAATTTGTAAACCTTGAGTTGTAAAAATGTGCTTCATGGATTGGAAGCACTGGTTGTCCTGCGCGTATAATGATGTGTGTGTGTGTGTGTGTGTGTGTGTGTGTGGAGGTGGTCCAATAAACTCCCTGATGCTCTGAAAACAGCTGGACAGAGACCGTTAACGTGTCAACAGAGTCGCATAAAACGCACCGTAGCGCTCCCTCCCTCCGACCTACTTCTGGGAATGTGCGTCACACACCACTCTCTGAAACATTGTTACGCTGCCGTGGCTGATCACTTCAACCACTTCAGGCCTATATATATATATATATATATATATATATATATATATATATATATATACTGTTAATCAGGGGTCACCAACATGTCTGTATACACGGCCAAATGTGTCCGTGTCCTTGGCTGTGGCAAATTCGATTTTCTGTTTCACACACCATCATAATGTCCTTTTTTATCATTTTGTGGGCAGCTGTGGCTCAGGAGGTATAGAGCAGCCTGCAGGTCGTCCAATGATCCCTGGGTCGGTGGTTCCAATCCCGGCTCCTCCTCCTGTCCACATGTGGAAGTGTCCTTGGGCAAGACACTGAACCCTACATTGCCTCCAATGAGTCGGTCGGTGTGAGCTCGCCACCGTCGGTGTGTGAATGTGGGAAGTGAGGACGCTGGCGTCGACTGTTCGCCGCTTCACCTCCCAATGTATGAATGAATGAACCATTGTAAAGCGCTTTGAGCACTTGGAAAAGCGCTATAAAAATGCAATTCATTATAACACCCACTTACTGAATGTCAAGTCTCCAGGTGGGACAAGTGGGATGGGGGTCCCATCCGTCCCCCCATCCCACTTGTCCCACACAAGCGATACTGGAGTACTGGGTTAGCAACTCACTACTTGAGATGCTATTAAATGCCTTGATGTCATATTCGACCATAGGCCTATTGGCTATCATTTATAAACTCCTCTGGTGTCTCACATTTTCTTTTAAAACCATGCTTTATTGTTATGCTATTTTAACAGGCTTAAAAACACATCTTGCAGGAACAGGAACAGAAGGCCAACTATTAGGGGACTAACTATTAGAGGGCATTTGAACACTGATGCAATTGCCTGTCAGTCACAATGTGGGACAGACAGGGTCTCAATGTGAACACTGATGCCTGTCAGTCACAATGTGGGACAGACAGGGTCTCAATGTGAACACTGGTGCCTGTCAGTCACAATGTGGGACAGGGTCTCAATGTGAACACTGATGCCTGTCAGTCACAATGTGGGACAGGGTCTCAATGTGAACACTGATGCCTGCCAGTCACAATGTGGGACAGGGTCTCAATGTGAACACTGATGCCTGCCAGTCACAATGTGGGACAGGGTCTCAATGTGAACACTGATGCCTGCCAGTCACAATGTGGGACAGGGTCTCAATGTGAACACTGATGCCTGCCAGTCACAATGTGGGACAGGGTCTCAATGTAAACACTGATGCCTGCCAGTCACAATGTGGGACAGGGTCTCAATGTGAACACTGATGCCTGCCAGTCACAATGTGGGACAGGGTCTCAATGTGAACACTGATGCCTGCCAGTCACAATGTGGGACAGGGTCTCAATGTGAACACTGATGCCTGCCAGTCACAATGTGGGACAGGGTCTCAATGTGAACACTGATGCCTGCCAGTCACAATGTGGGACAGGGTCTCAATGTGAACACTGATGCCTGCCAGTCACAATGTGGGACAGGGTCTCAATGTAAACACTGATGCCTGCCAGTCACAATGTGGGACAGGGTCTCAATGTGAACACTGATGCCTGCCAGTCACAATGTGGGACAGGGTCTCAATGTGAACACTGATGCCTGCCAGTCACAATGTGGGACAGACAGGGTCTCAATGTGAACACTGATGCCTGCCAGTCACAATGTGGGACAGGGTGTCCATTTGTGGGACGCCTGAAAAGTCTTGTTAATGAGGGACTGTCCCACGCAAAGAGGGACATCTGGTCACCCTTTGCCAATAATAGCACACTTACAGTAACTGTACGTGTGCTATTATTGGTCCAGTTGAGCCGGAAGGGGAGGGGCTGGCGGGCGGGCCAACTTTGAATGTTTACAAACGCCATACTGTATGTCCGAAAACTGTTACTTTTCGGGATCAAATGGTTTCAAAAGTATAGCATGTCGCCCTGCGTCATGTTGTGAGCTTGTAGATCTGCTCATTTCAGAGTGCAGCACCCGTCCCGAGCGCAACCAAACATAAAAGGACTTGTCGGCACCTAGGCTGGTAATCCTAGCAGTGTGTCACAGGTTCGAGTCCCGATCTCGACAAGCTTTGCTGCGTCTTATACGTCTTATTCCATCTCGTTCCCCGTTTCCTGTCAACCTATACATCTATCAATAAAGGCAGAACCCCCCCCCAAAAAATATATATTAAGAAAAATAATAGGACTTAGTTTTATTATTATTATTTACATTTGACCAACATCTTTCGTCATTGTTTTAGTCGATGGAATTGGAATTAACACTGGGACCAAATATTTATATATTTGCTTCTTCAGATTTGGGGTCCTTGACATGAAGATGTTTGAGAACCACTGATACAGAAGACATGGACCAAATGGGCCAGATGGTTCAGGACAAGCGGTTCAGAACTCTTGAGGGAGTTATTGTAGGAAAGCATACGGAGCGAAACAGACTGTGACATGTCTGGACTATTAAGACAAGTTGAGGTTTTGACACATCAGCCAGAGAATGTTATACTAACCACAGTTACTGATGCATGAATGACTCACTCACACACACATGCACGCACAGACGCACGCAGATGCACACACACACACACACGCACGCACACACACACACACACACACACACACACACACACGCACACACACACACACACACACACACACACACACACACACACACTCTCTCTTGGATTAGAGGCATTGCTCAGCCGTTGCTTAGTGGCTCACACTTCATCAACATTCAGTAAACAAAATAATGGAACTTTTGGAGATTTTCCGTTAAAAAGAAAATGCAAAAAAAGAAAAGTATAGTTCCTCTCAGCATGATCGAAGCTATTGCGCTTTGTCAGCATTTTCTTTTTCCGTTGCCAAATAGTATGCGTCAGGTGCGCATGTGTGCGTGCGTGCGTGCGTGTGTGTGCGACTGTGCATGCATGCGTGTGTGTGACATATCTTCTAAATGTGCATGACATTTGATGTGGTTAGGGGTTAAGAAGGGGAGGTCGTCTCGCACTTACATGGAACGAAATCTGTTCTTTCCGTGCCCTATGGTGCGTCCGTTCGTGCCTGCCTGCCTGCCTGCCTGCTTTGGCCAATTTGGTATTAAAAAGGTATTGTGAAAGTCTATATTGTTTTATTTATGTATGGGCTTTTAATGCCTTTATTGACAGTGCAGTATAGCTACAGTGGAGAGAGAGATGGGGAGTGTGACGCGCAGCGAAGGTCGTCGCGGATCGGGACTCGAACCCACGGCACGCTGTTACAGGCTGCATTGTTGGAGCATACTGTATGTACTGTACGTGAAAGCCAAGACAAAAGTAGTATCACTTTGGAAATGTGCAGAACACCCGATATAGCCTCTACAGTCTACACTGTGCCTGTCGGTTCGTTTACTGCGTGTGGAGGAGTGCGAAAACATAATTTAATGTTGCACATTAAAATAATCATCTGGGGACCCCCAGTCTGAGAACCACTGAACACACACAGTATAAACTAACCGCATACTGTTCCAATGCACGCACACACACACACACACACACACACACACACACACACACACACACACACACGCACACGCGTTTCCTGCCACCGCCGTGACCTTTGACCTGTCTGGAGGGACAGTCTGGCCTGCTGTATTTTCCTCCCCCAAACACCCCCCACCCCACCCCACCCATCCATACATACCACACATACCTCCTGTACATTATGCATTCACACGGACATGCTTTATTTCCCACTGTACACATGTATGTGTGACTGAGACGGCCTTGTTTTCCATATATATATGTATACGTTATAGTCCGGCATGTAGCGTTGCAAATGTTCTGCTGGAAAATTGCAGATTACTGTATGTACTGTAAGCTCACGACGAGCCATATGACATGACGTGTTGTGAGCTTGTAGATCGTCTAGTTTCGCCTGAAACATATTTTGGTGTAGAAGGAAACTCTGAAGGATCTAGTATAGAGCCTTGAGTCTATAAACTCAACCTAAAGGTGTAACCTGAACCTATAATTATGTCTTCTAATATTCTTCTTTCTTTCTTTCTTTCTTCATACTGTATTTCCATCTGCTACAAAGGCTGAGACATATTCTTTCAGGGGTTTTTTTCAGAAAAGGTTTTTAGTTCACCAAAAGAATTACAAGCAATCAAAACATTACAGGGAGTACAACACAGCACAGAGAGAGAGAGAGAGAGAGAGAGAGAGAGAGAGCGTACAACACAAGTTGTGTTGTACGCTCTCTCTCTCTCTCTCTCTCGGTCGTGTTGTGTTACACAACACGACCGAGAGAGAGAGAGGGAGAGAGAGAGAGAGAGAGAGAGAGAGAGAGAGAGAGAGAGAGAGAGAGTGAGTTCTGGGAGTCATGACAACATTCCACATTCAACCCCAAATATTTATTAAACAATAAAAGCCCATAAACCTTGTTTTAAGGCTGTCTGTCAGCAGCACCATGGACACTGGACTCTTACATAATCATCATAGTGTCAGGAAGAAACCTGATATCTCCATAATATTTCAACTTTTGATGTTCTCTTTTGAACAATTTTCGTAAATGAATGCCATGCATATACTTCAGTGGTTTTCAACCCTTTCCATATCAATAAGGCCCAATATTTATATTCTGCACTTGAGAAGTTATTGAGCCACAGAAGACCACCTTTTGATGAGATTTAAATAGCCTCTCAGACCCAAAACCAAAACTAAAAGGTATTTGGTTGTCGTTGGATAGGATTTTGTTTCCATGCTGTATTGATGTTGCGGTACCATTATAGGAGAGATAAAACAGGCAAACGATGATCACAATAACAAGTATTCTACATTCTCCAAGATCTGTAGACGTCTTGTAAATTAGGAATGCAGATTTCTAACAAAAATGTGGGAACTGGGAAATGGTGTTTGTGAAACATTTTTAACGGCACACATTTTGTGTGTGTGTGTGTGTGTGTGTGTGTGTGTGTGTGGGGGGGGGGGGGGTGTCTCCTGGTACAAAACATTTTGAGATGGGGGTTCTGTGGCCAAATACAAATGAATTTGGGGGTCCTTGACATGCGTGCGTGTGTGTGTGTGTGTGTCAGTGTGTGTGTGTGTGTGTGTGTGTCAGTGTGCGTGTGTGTGTGTGTGTGTGTGTGTGTGTGTGTGTGTGTGTGTGTGTGTGTCACTGTCAGTGTGTGTGTGTGTGTCAGTGTGCGTGTGTGTGTGTGTGTGTGTGTGTGTGTGTGTGTGTGTGTGTGTGTGTCACACAGAGTTGCCGGTTCAGTACAGGCCTCAGGTCTGTTTTAGTACTCTGTGTTCCACAAATAAAATAATGTGCACGCACGAGAGAGAGAGAGAGAGAGAGAGAGGTTGAGAGGGAGAACATTTTTCATGAATTAAAAGCAAATTCAATGTATTTTCTCAGTGATTTCAGGGAAGAAAACAAAAAAAATCTAAGAAATTCCATAAATTAGAAATCAAATGATCAAGTCGATCGTAGTGAAAAATGGCAGCTCTACAAGCTCGCAACGCTGCGCGAACGTCTATAATCTCTCCTTTTGGGTCTTTCTCTCTCTCTCTCTCTCTCTCTCTCTCTCTCTCTCGACCTGAACAACGTCTCGGGACTGACACAGCATGCTGGGTCGTCTGGTGTTTGAATTCCTGGAATTCCTTAAAAAAGCCTCCAGATTAGAGGATCAGACACACACATGAGATGAGTCATATGTTAAAACAGGGTCAAGGTTAGAGAGCTAGCTATAAGGATCAACACACATGAGTCACGGTGGAAAACTGCAACTCAACTCAACTCAACTCCCACAGCGTCTCTCGACCTTTGTTCAAGTCACTGAACAACTTATAATACTCACTATATAGCTGGAAACAGCAGATCTACAAGCTCACAGCGCATTGCAGCGCCATTGAAGATCTGGTGTATAGATCTGCTGCTGTTTTCACGCAATGCACAACTTTAATAGTTATATAGTTATCATCATTTCTATATGCTAGTTAGAAGGGGTCTCCCTATCTCCAGTTCATAATGTTTTCTAACCTTGTAGGCCTATATATAGGCTATACACCGTATGATGATTTCTTCTTTATTTTCTTTCCTTCTTTTCTTTCTTTTTGCATAGAAGTGTAGCCTATGTTTAAATGTTTTGATTTGAAAATGGAGGACCCAAGTCTTTTTACTGGTTTTATCCTCTTGAACTGTACCCATCCATCCATCAATCAATCAATCAATCAATCAATCAATTATTTTTTTCATTTTGGGATACCAATTTCATCCAGTCAGTAGCAAGAGACCTCTGCACTCAGCAGCCATGTAGGAGGACCAACAATTAAGTGAAACGGTAATGATGGAACAAAATAAACCATATCAAACTGTCGCAATAGCTATAGCTATAGTATAATCATTTTGGCCCTTGGCTTTTAAGTGCAATAACAAGTTAAGTTGACAACGATCAGATAATCTGATCGTTGTCAATTTAACTCAATTTAACTCAATTTAACTATCGCAGCAGCAGCGAGGCGCTGTGATGGTGATCCCCCTGGCCGCCTCAGGTCGCGTGTTTTCCGGGTGGGCGTTGGGCTGGGGCCGGGCCAGTCCCTCCCTCCCTCCCTCCTGCCCTACCACACAGTTTTTTGGCGTCGCTTTGCGGAACTCTGGAGGACGAGGAGGAGGAGGAGGAGGGATATAGACACATAAACATATAGTTGCTCTGTGTCTGGGATCAAGCCAGGCTCAAAGCGAACCGTTGCCGTTATGGACATCATGGACTACTGGTGTCGGGCTCTGCTGCTCTGTGCCTGGATCTCTGTGAGCGCTGCTGCTTCTGAAGGTTTGCTTTACATGATGTTAGTTTTATTAGAATAATGGTTTATTCTAAGCTGTACGTAGCCTACGGCGTCACGGTGCACACGCACAACAAGAGAGACTTCGTACGCTGTTTTAAACACACTTAAAGTTAAACCCTCATAACATGAGTTGCAGATCGAATCTCTTCGCCAAAGACAGTAGCAGATCTGCAAGCGCTGCGACGCGTTGTGAGCTTGTAGATCTGCTACGTTTTGGCCGTTGTTTTGGGACTTAAAAAGCCACAAGTCAAGCCCGTTCGTGCGTTATTGTTGTTGTTGTAGTTGTAGTTGTCTGCACACAAAGTAAACACACATGCACTAATTAAACATGCGCATATTATTCACCGTCTGCAAATACACACATGAAGCTCACACGTTTAATTATATCATATTTCTGTCACTTGAATCAATATTATTTTGTTTTTAATGCACAGGCTAATGACCCAACTTAATTTGTGGGAGGGTTTGTTTTGACGCGTAGAACTCTTTCACTCGATAAATCACGTGGAATGTTTGTTAACCCCTAGCTCTGCTCCATAGCTTAGAGCTATGGTCCAGAGCTAGTTAACCCATGTTGGTCTCTGTCTGTCTGTCTGTCTGATTATCTGTCTGTCTGTCTGATTATCTGTCTGTCTGTCTGTCTGTCTGTCTGATTATCTGATTGTCTGTCTGTCTGTCCGCTAGATGAAGCTGCGATGGGGCAGTTTGAGGTCGACATCGATCAGCTCATGCAAGGTGTGTGTGTGTGTGTGTGTGTGTGTGTGTGTGTGTGTGTGCGCGTGTGTGTGTGTGTGTGTGTGTGTGTGTGCGGTAGTTCAGATATACATTACAGTATGCATTTCAATCAGTTTAACACAATGTTAATCTTTCAGAGGAAGATGACATGATGCAGAGAGAGATCTCCCTCACAGAGCTCTTAGAACAGTCAGGTAAGTGTGTGTGTGTGTGTGTGTGTGTTTGTGTGAGACTGTGAGTGTGTGTGTTACTGTACTTGTTAGCTTTAAATGTTCCCACAATTATAGACAGTAAAAGGTTTAGCCTACACACTAGGAAAACATTCAGGTTGTGTTTTAGGATTAGAGGCAGACGTTTAGAGATTATAGCTTTAGGGGTTGGGCAGGGTTAGATTTAGAAGTATGTCTCATTCATACTCGGTTGCGCGCCGGTGAAAATAGCAGATCAACAAGACCATGAGTAGCAGATCAACAAGCCCATAAACATGTTGCCTAATCTCTCCCTTAACCGAATGAAGACCTGAGACCAGATTCTACAAAATGTCTTTAATCTAATCATGAAAGTTTTCTGGGAAAAAAAAAAAGTTTCTATATCAGTGATTCTCAAACTATTTACCCCCAAAATCGAATGTAATCGGCCAACGACCTAACCTGACGCTGCCAGATCCAAAAAGCTTGCTACACAAATTTGTTTCACAGCTTATTTGGATCTGGGATCGCGGAAGCAAATTCGATGACGGGGCTGTTCCTTTTTTTCAAGATACATGGTAGATGATTGGATGGGAGCGTCTGTCTATCACCGTGTGGGCGTGCAAACACAACCAATCATATCGACGTGTCTATATACCGTCACATCCGCATCCCGCCTTTAGCTCACGCTGATTGGTTCGGTGCGAAGCAGATCTGACTCAGGGCTCAACTCCGTCAGAGATCCCAGATGAGTGTTGTGTTGGGGAATATGTTTCCGCAATACCGCCCTCATCTGGCAGCGTCAGGTTACCAACGACCACCATCTGAATATATTTTGTTCCAGGGACCCCCCCCCCCCCCCCCCCCCCCAGAAACAAAGATTTGAGTTAAACGTTCGCTCTCAATGAATATTATATATTAAACATTTGCGCCATGTTTCTAGGTCTCAATAATTGTGTGTGTGTGTGTGTGTGTGTGTGTGTGTGTGTGTGTGTGTGTGTCCTCCAGAGATGGAAGAACCTGACCTCATGCAGAGAGAAGTCTCCCTGACAGAGCTCTTCAAACAAGAAGCAGGTACAGTAGGTGCATGTGGATATGGAGAAAGTTCACGTATGATTCATATATACTGTATATCTTCTTCCCAAAAGGACTTTCAAACCAGGAAGGGTATGGCCTGGTCAGCCTGCAATGCCATGCATAAGATCTGGTCATCCTTATTGAAAGGTTCAAATTAAGAAATATTTAGGACGACCGTCGAGCCGATTCTACTCTATGGCTCCGAGACATGGACACTCTAAAATAAACTAGAGAAACGGTTGGATGGCACTTAAACACCGCCTTCTAATGAGGGCGCAAAATCTCTCTCGGAAGAGACACCCTGATCGACTTCTCCAATATGGGGCAACCTTCCCCGTGTTTCTTCACTAGTCCTATCTATAAAAGAACACAGTTTGCCGGCCACTATACAGAGCTGACACTGAGGTTATATCTTCTCTTGTTCTCTGGAGTCCTGCCTCAAAGCAGACCAGAGGTAGACAACTGTCGTTCCCTGATGTCATCGCTAGGGATGACATCAGTCTGCAAGATTCTCAGGCCTATTCACACTCCAGTTTTAGGTGATAATAAAGTGACCACCGAAACGGTGGTTGGCAAAAAACAAGACCGATGTGTTTGGGTGAGCGGTGAGCCGCTTACCACCGCGGCCTGACATCATGTTAACACATGCACACCAAACCAAACATAAAACCACTTGTCTGTTAGTTCTACTGGATCTCTTCTCCACTATAGTCCCTCCCTAACATTTTAGATTTGTCAATGCAATTGTCTGTAAATGTTTAGTCTCAGTTTTTGTCATCATAGCTTAGTTTTTATTTCGTTTTCCTCAGTGGAAAAAAAAAGGTAGCCGACGAACATTTTTGTTTTAAGACGACAAAATTAACGCTGCAGTCGATACAGTTTAGATATTCCTTTAAGGCTCATATTTGAGCCAACGTCATAGACTGGGTGTGCTATTATTATTATTAGGCAGTATTAGCAGGAAGGACATAATGACACATTATGGGGAGCTGTGGACACCATACTGTAACTACTGTGCTGTGATGGAAGCTGTCATTATTGTTAGTCACTGCTGTGCTGTCCACTTCATGGGAACTTCCACACAGAGCACGACACATTGTCTATGTCTTGTATGTACCTGTATGTATGTATGAATGAATGAATGAATGATTTTATTTATTTACGTGTCTTGACTGCGTTTTGCAGCCCATCCCTTACGGGATTATTCAGACACGCTGACATCAAAATATTAAACAAAAGTAAATATCATACATAACATAATCAAGAGTACGTACTGTTCATTCAAGTAATCCATTTTGTCGAGTTAGAGAGAGAGAGAGAGAGAGAGAGATGTATGTGTCAAACACGCGCACACACATGCACACGTGAGCGCAGCCGCGCACACGCACACTAAGGCAGTGGTTCCCAAACATTTTCATGTCAAGGACCCCTGAAATTATACTCAATTAGCCTGGAAATAATGGACAAAAAAAAAAAAAAAATCTGTCATTATGTGTAAAATAAATAGTGAAATCGTATGGTGGTGAACCTATAGTGTCGTGATTCGAATCGTTTCGTGAGTTGAGTGAGTCGTTACATGCATACCTAATGTGTTAATAAATCATGGTATTATATAAAACATATGATCATATCATTGCTCTTCTCTCCGTCAGTGAACACGGATCCGGCCCAGGTGGATTTGGTCGCACGTTTCGCACCCAGAGGACGTGAGTACGATCGTCGATTTGACGGATTCTGTTTTCGTGTCACTTTTAACATTGTCTTGTTGTGTGTGTGTGTGTGTGTGTGTGTGTGTGTGTGTGTGTGTGTGTGTGTGTGAATGCGACTACTAGCGAACGAGAGTGTGCATGTGTGACTTCAGTGCACATACGCCACAGCCTGAACGAACTCCATCTGTATAGATCTGTCTGTCTGTCTGATTGATTGATCGACTGATTGATTTTGGTGACATAAAAAGAGCACAGAGCACTTTCCGACCTACAGGCGATGCGTCACACAGGATGAACACACAAGAAAGCCTTTCGGCTTATTTCCATTGCGGTCCTATAAGTAAACACACAAAAATAACAAACTAAACAACATGACATGAAATGATTGACATCACATCAACCACAATACATAACTGTACACAACGGATAGCAATGTGCACTTGTGTTCCAACATATATACATTTACAGGAGATACATAATGTATATCCACTGTCAGGTCACAACATATTGCGTACGTGTAGATCGCCTATTGTCTGTAGAACGCCAGTATAAATCAGGCTTTTTGCATACTGTGTACAACGGCAAAAAAGAAGAAGAAATTAGCACATGAAATACTAGCCCCGGGGCCCGGACGAGACCGACTCGTATCATCTCGTCACTTTATTTCCTTATTTCCCTCGAGTGTAACAGCGACCTTTAAAGGGACACTTCACCCTTTTTGCAAAAAAATATATGTTAATGACGTTTAGAAGCTTTAGATCACTTTCCTGGGGGTATTTATGTGTGTAATATGTGGTTTTAGATATTTTAGATTGTAGCAGTGAGCCCGTTGTTTCTGATGTCATGGACACTGGGCTCACTTCCTTCCTGGACTACAATTCCCATAATTCTTTGGTGCACTGCTCCTCCTTCTGGATAGGGGGGAGAGCTGTCTTACTGAGACAACATGTAGTCCAGGAAGGAAGTGAGCCCAGTGTCCATGACATCAGAGACAACAGGCTCACTGCTACAATCTAAAATATCTAAAACCACATATTACACACATAAAGACCCCCAGGAAAGTGTTCTAAAGCTTCTAAATGTCATTAACATATTTTTTTTTGCAAAAAGGGTGAAGTGTCCCTTTAACTGCTGCAACAGAACAGTGCCTCTACAGTCTACACTAAACCCATTGAGAAATACAGTGAAACTCAGCCACTGAGTCACTGACGTCAAAACAACATCAACCCTTGACTACCTACACACAATATACCTCTTACTGTACACAATATACCTCTTACTGTACCTACCTGTATATCTTTTGGCAGGATAATCTGCTCCCTATACAGTCACGACGGAGGACAGTCTCAGTTGGAATATGATGCAATATAGCTCATGCAAACGCATGCATTGCTACTGTACAGTGCCACATGTAATTACAGTAGTGATTTCTAGGCTGTGTGTATTTGGACCATGATCTTGGTCAGGGCAGATGGAGGACAACATGATGACCTGTAATAGAGGCTATGCGTGTGACATCATCGTCATACTGTACCCATAAGTTATGCATAGGAACGCCTACTGAGTGGCAAAAAAACGACTTTCTGGCCTTGACAACCCATACATAGCATACTGTACATACTGTAGCATACACACACGACCCATAGATAGCACTTTATGTAGACTTAGATAGTATTTTACTCAAATCTGTCTTCCAACAGTATATATACATTTGGAGGTTCTTTCCTCTAAGCCGTTAGATGTCCTTAATTCTTTGTGTATTTATAATATTATACTATTATTATTATTATAAGTAGGGATCACGTTTCTTTGCTCCTGAAGACAGTACCCAGTCTAATATCATGATTTGGATATAATATTGATACGAGGGATGTCCGATTGTTCCGGCCGTCACGTTTTATTTTCTCCCGATCCGATTCTGATCATTTGAAAATGACGTGATTTCGGATCACGTGATCAGATAGGGACAATAAGCCCCTCCTCCTCCTCCTCCCCCCCCCCCCCCCCCCAGGTGGGGCGACTGTGGATCAGGAGGTTAGAGCAGGTCGTCCAATGATCCATGGGTCGGCGGTTCGAATCCCGGCTCCTCCTCCTCCTGTCTACATGTCGAAGTGTCCTTGGGCAAAGACACTGAACCCCAAATTGCTCCTGATGTGCTGGTTGGCGCCTTGCATGGCTTCCGCCCGCAATCGGTGTATGAATGTATGTGTGAATGGGTGAATGTATAATGCACGATCTATGTAAAGCGCCTTGGATAAAGGCTGCTATATAAATGCACCATTTCCCATTTCCCAGGTCGCCCCGCCTTCCTGGTGCCTCCGGCCGCCGCATCCCCGTCCTTCCTGCGGTACAAAGTGGCGTTCCCGCCCGCCCGCCCCGGCCCCGCCAACCTGGCGGCCCTCTGTCTGCACGGCGAGCGGCGCCCGCGCTACCCGCAAACCTACTTCGGGCCGTCGGGCTACGGACAGCTGCGGCGGCGGGCCGCGGCCGTCAACCGCGCCGAGGCGGCGTTCGCCGACTGCTGCCGCGGCAACCAGACGTGGGGGGAGGGGGTGACCCTCTGCTGCGCCAGCCAGGCGGTCAGTCACCTCCTCGTTCTTCTTCTTCTTTTCCTTTTCCTTTTTTATTTTGCTATTTTTTGTGGGGGGGATTTTCTGCCGGATGTGTGTCTCGAAGAATGATGATTATTGGCAGAATTTGCGGAAGGTTTTGGTCCCGTTTTCATTTGTCATTTGGCTGCATCGGTGGTTGTTGCAATCACTTGCACTGTAATAACCATATGTTGTTAATAACCATATGGTGGTTGTTGCAAACACTGCAATAACCATATGTTGTTTATAACCATATGGTGGTTGTTGCAATCACTGCAATAACCATATGTTGTTAATAACCATATGGTGGTTGTTGCAATCACTGCAATAACCATATGTTGTTAATAACCATATGGTGGTTGTTGCAATCACTGCAATAACCATATGTTGCGCTATGACAAAAAAAAAAACGTAAACCACCAAAAACTTTAACCATGTGCACATTCCCTAATGCAATTAGGCCATGTTTTTAATCTGCTGTCATTTTTTAACATGAACTGGAAAACAAACGACAGAACCATGCATATATGCCTATAGGTTTCATTCATCTACCTTTTTATTTATCCATGCATGCTGCAGCTATATCAGGTTAGCAGTCTGCTATAGCATGTTGAGTTATGACACGGGGGGGGGGACTCATATTTGAGCGTTTGGGGCTGCATACGTTGGTTAGACATGCTAACAGTCCGACGGGCCCGACATGTGCTGCCGGTTACAACTAACCCGCCGTGGCCGGTTAAAAACTCACCAGTGGCACCCGACATACGTGGCAGGTTAAAACTAACCCGTTGCTCCCCACATGCGTGGCAGGTTAAAACTAACCCTTGGCTTCCTGTGAGGTTAGGTTTAGGGTTGGGTTTTGGTTAGGGTGTCGGACTAATGCCTGTCGGACTGACTAATGTATTGCATGACATGGGGGACTCATGTTTCTGCTAGCATGGTGAGTTCTAGGGTGAGACACCGTACTTACAAACCTTATCTCACAGGGAACGCCACGGGTGAGTTTTAACCGTCCACGCATGTGTCGGACTGTTGTGCCACGTATAGTCGGAACGCCGGCTGTTGAGGTCGGAATGCCACTGTTGAGGTCGGAATGCCACTCTGTCTCCTCATGACTCATGTTTGTTGACACCAACATGGAAGCTGAGTGCGTCTCTGATCAGATAGCATCCAGATTCCAGACACAACATCTAATCCTCCACGGCTACAGGCCTTGACATGATCTAGAGACGCCTGGAACAGCCTCACGTCAACTTAACCCATTCTGACCTGAGATCAGATTCTATAAATGTCTTCTATACATCCTGACAGTTTTCTGAAAAAGCTATGTTTCTATGTCAGTCGTTCTTCGATTTAAAAAAAAAATAGCAGACCTACAAGCTCGTAGCGCGCCACTCGGTGGCGCGCTATGAGCTTGTAGATCTGCTGTTTTTCAATAGCTAAAGCATATAACGTAATGCTAACACCAAAAGGGATTCCCGCCCCAAAATGGGTTAAACCTTTCACCCGGAAAGGTGAAAGGGAGTTGAAACTGTGGCAGATTGTTTGCATGTTTTCTCGAGATCACGTTGTCCCTGTTTTGGCACCGACTGCACTGACATGACATGTCACGTTGATCCGGACTTTTGTCTTTTTGTTTTTAAAGCCTTAACCCATTCTGACCTGAGATCAGATTCATACGAGGTTTCCACTGGACACACACTGGTCTGATTAACCCATTCTGACCTGAGATCAGATTCTAAAAAATGTCAGTCGTTCTTCGATCTTTCAAAAATAGCAGACCTACAAGCTCGTAGCGCGCCACTCGGTGGCGCGCTATGAGCTTGTAGGTCTGCTATTTTTCAATAGCTAAAGCATAACATGATGCTAACACCAGAATGGGTTCCCGTTCAGAATGGGTTAAAGCCTTACATGCCCTACTGTAGCTTCCACTGTACATTTCTGATCCGTTTACTGCACCAAGATTCATATACTGTATGAGGTCATCCTCCCTTATATGCCTTGAATCATACTGTATTATGTACAGTATGTATGCATAGTGTATAGTATTCATTTTTAATTTTTAGTTCTCGAGGGCACTTATAATGTATTTAAGCGTTTAAAAATGATACACAAACTCAATAAAACGGAAGGAGAAAACCCTCCAGGGGCTTGAGAAGTGGCATTCTCCAAGAATACTTGTACATTTGTAGGATAAAAGCAGGGAGGCATTGGGTCCCATTTTTTTTACAGTCTTTGGTATGACCCGGCCGGGGATCGAACCCCCGACCTCCCAGTTTCAGGGCGGACACTCTAACCACAAGGCCGAACGGTTTGTGGAGCGGTCTTGATATCGGAAGGTCGCTAGTTCGTATCCCCGGACCGGCACGTTAAAATTACCACCGCTGAAGTGCCCTTGGACAAGGCATTGAACCCCTACCATGAAATGTTATATGAGCAGGGCCTGGCTGTAAACAAGTTCTTGAGCTTAGTCCAGTTACCCTGCAGGGTAAACATGGTAACTTTCCTTTCCTTTGTTGATGTGGTTGCAGTGGGAGGCGACCCTCGTGTCTTTCTGTAAAGAGGAGACATCGGTGAAGGACAAGGTCCATCGCTGCTGTAAGAGGCCTGTCAGCGACCGCCCGGCCTGCTTCCAGAGCGAAGCCCCCAACGCCGGCTACCTGCCCGTCCTGGAGGTCCCCAACCCCGTCGACCTCCTCCCCCCCACCACCCCTCTGCCCCCCGGCCTGGTCCCCTTCAACCCCGCCTCCTGTAAGAGGTACTGTAACTCGGCTGAGATCAAAATGCTCTTTTTTCATTCCTTAATTCATTTATTTATTGTAGAAAGACATTGAGGTTGTCCTTATTTGCAGTGTGTAGTGTATTATAGTGTGTAGTATATTCATGTGTATTTCACGTGTATTTCCCCTCCTGATGGAGGGGAAAGGAACTGGTTGGAAATAACACGTTCCTTTCTTGCTACGTCCAACCAGGGAAACCCTCCCCCCCTGTCAGGTGTAAAGAAGTGGCTTAGACTCCTCATGCAGTGAAAGAAGCATGAGGTCAGTCCGTTGCTCTCCCTAGTTTGGCGGAGGCAGTGTAGAGCCCAGGATTACATTTAAGCAATAAGGTAAATGGTAAATGGTGCATTTATATAGCGCCTTTATCCAAGGCGCTTTACATAGATTGTGCATTACATTCACCCATTCATACACCGATGGCAGCGGAAACCATGCAAGGCACCAACTAGCACATCGGGAGCAATTAGGGGTTCAGTGTCTTGCTCAAGGACACTTCGACAGTAACTCTGGGGGAGCCCGGGTTCGAACTGGCAACCTTGCGGTTCCCATCCAGGCACTCTACCCCTGAGCCACCGCCGCCCCTAAGCCACAAGAGGTCTCAGGTTACCGGGTATTTTACACTGGCTGGGGGCGTAGGCAGACCCGACGCGCAGCGGAGGGTCTTCTACCCCCACAGCCAGTGTAAAATACCCGGTAAGCTGGGGCCTCGAGTGGCTTATTGCTTTTCTAAAACGGTTACAAACATTATAGCAATATTAACCTAATAAAACTATTACATTCACAAAAGTATCTACGCTTTGCGCCACCAGAGAGAGCGAGCCAGAGCCACAGCACTTCCTTGTTTTTCCCGGCAAGTAGCCTATATGTGAGGGGAGAATAGCGCTTGATATCTTTACGGGGCTGCCTGGAGCCACACATTCACAGTCATATGAGATGGGCGGTGCTTAGACGCCCGCACGGCATGTGTTTGTAAAGCAATGAAGCGCTCCCCTTCCCCAGTTCAGCTACAAGGCTGCAGTTTGATACAAAGTGATTGAAGGAGTGGGTTATCGGTGAGTTTACACCGGTCACGTGACGGTAACCAGCCAATCAGAATGAAGTATTGGGACTACCCGTTTTAGAATAGATAATTGACACTGGGTGAAAAAATGGGGTTGCAAAATCGTATATCGAATACATACATATATATAAAACAAACAAAAAAGACTACAACCATGTAGTTTTCTGTCCAGGTCTGAGATGAAGCCCGGCAGCGTCAGAGGGAGGAAGAAGCCCAGCAAGAGGCCCCTCCCCCCTCCGCCCGCCGAGAACGTGGACATCGGCTTCCCGCCCGGCCGCCCGGCCGCGGCCGACGTCCAGCCGCTGTGCCGCCACCGCAAGCTCCGCCCCCGCTACGACCTCAAGTGCCTGCCGCGGCGGGGCTACGGCTGGCTGGCGCGGCAGGCCAAGACCGTCAACCGCCTGGAGCGCGCCTTCAAGCAGTGCTGCAAGGGGAAGGGGGCGCTGCTGAGCTGTGTGGACGACAAGGTAACGATAAGGGGGAAAGGACAGCTGCTGAGCTGTGTGGACGACAAGGTAACGATAAGGAGGAAAGGACAGCTGCTGAGCTGTGTGAACGACAAGGTAACGATAAGGGGGAAAGGACAGCTGCTGAGCTGTGTGGACGACAAGGTAACGATAAGGGGGAAAGGACAGCTGCTGAGCTGTGTGGACGACAAGGTAACGATAAGGGGGAAAGGACAGCTGCTGAGCTGTGTGGACGACAAGGTAACGATAAGGGGGAAAGGACAGCTGCTGAGCTGTGTGGACCACAATGTAACGATAAGGGGGAAGGGACAGCTGCTGAGCTGTGTGGACGACAAGGTAACGATAAGGGGGAAAGGACAGCTGCTGAGCTGTGTGGACCACAATGTAACGATAAGGGGGAAAGGACAGCTGCTGAGCTGTGTGGATGACAAGGTAACGCTGCAAGAAGGTCCTGGGTTCGATTCCCGCTCGGGACGCTGTGGGTGCTGGCGGCGTGTTTCCTCCTCCGTGTCATCAGTGCCCATACCCGAAGGCGGGGTTGGTGAAAGGGCCTTTCTGTGTGGAGTTTGCATGTTCTCCCTGTGTCCCCTAGGGTAGGTACCCTCACAAAAAAACATGCAGTAATCCTGGTCACTAAACTGCCTCCCCCTGGCCAGCCGGGGCGCCTGATGGAGGGGAAAGGAACTGGTTGGAATAACGTGTTCCTTCCACGCGCTACGTCCAACCAGGGAAACTCCCCCCCTGTCAGGTGTAAAGGAGCAACTTGGACACTCAGGCATGAAGGAAGCATGAGTTCAAGTCCGTTGCTCTCCCCTTGTCCCCCATATATGGGGACTAGGTTGGTGGAGGGTGTGTAGAGCCCAGGATCACATTAGATGATTGACACAGGGGTGAAAAATGGGTTACAAAATCGTGGGATAAAAAATATATTAAAAACAATATAGGATTTGTGAAAAGTCAGTGATTTTTTTTTGTAGTTGAATATTTTGCATTGGGTAAAATGTACCCGGGTTTAGTGAAAAAGGATATTGTGTGTTCTCTAGTTAATCACACACTAATCACAAAGGGAAAGGAGAGCCAGCCGGGGACAACAAGGTTACGCTGATAACAGTTAATCACACGGACAACGAGAGAAGATGTTTTTCTTAGCAATAGCAAAAATGCAGTGTTTATTCTGACCGCACATTTTGATTCAGTCATGGTATTTTAGTCTATAGTTTTAGTGGACTAAATGTCATTGTATCCTTTTAATAATATTTCTGTCGATTTTAAATGTGCATTTATACTTATTTAAATAAACAATTTGAGTACTTCTTTCCCACCACTGTTCTGCAGTGGCGCCAGGAGATGGACCGGTTCTGCCAGGAGGACGCGGGGGGGAAGGTGAGCTTCCCGTGCTGCGCGGAGCCCGAGGGCGAGCCGCGCTACGCCTGCTTCCACGCCAGAGCCCCCCGCCCGGGCTATGAGCTCACCGACCTGCCGCCGCCGCCGCCGGCGGCCACCACCGACACCGACACCACCACGCCACCGGAGGTCTCCCTCGGGCACCTCTGTCAGAGCCACAAGGTCGTGAAGAAGAAGTGAGTGAGACCACACTGCTGCACGAGAATATATATATATTTTTTTTTTATTTAGATTTTAGTGACTAAAATCTAAATAAAAAAATAATATGGTAAAATCATTTTACCATTGGGTCTAGACCGGATCATACAGTGATTTAGAAACACAGACCAGGCTTTCCTCCGAGTTGTAAAGTCTGGTGACGCGACGTTACTCTCATTGCCTTCATGGCTGAATACTTTAACTATACAGCCACATTCCAATAAATAACGCAAACCTCTGCTCACTCCACACTCTGTCCTCCAACTTCAATAGTTTTTTTCCCCCCAAAATGTGCTTTTGGAGGAGACGGGACGGGACCGGAGAGCGAGTGCACGTACGGGCTCTCCAAGCCCCCGAGCCTCTGCTCATATCCTAAAATGTAAACACGTTAACGTGCCTGCATGCGTGTGTTGAACAGTGTGAGGGTGGACATGTCCCATTTGCAGGGACACCGCTGACCATTTGGTTGCCCTTTGGCTGACCATTTGGTTTGTGCTCCCCCCCCCCCCCCCTAACCTGACGCTGCCAGATCCAAAAAGCTTGCTACACAAATTTGTTTCACAGCTTATTTGGATCTGGGATCGCGGAAGCAAATTCGATGACGGGGCTGTTCCTTTTTTTCAAGATACATGGTAGATGATTGGATGGGAGCGTCTGTCTATCACCGTGTGGGCGTGCAAACACAACCAATCATATCGACGTGTCTATATACGTCACATCCGCATCCCGCCTTTAGCTCACGCTGATTGGTTCGGTACGAAGCAGATCTGACTCAGGGCTCAACTCCGTCAGAGATCCCAGATGAGTGTTGTGTTGGGGAATATGTTTCCGCAATACCGCCCTCATCTGGCAGCGTCAGTTTATCCCCCCCCCACGAGAGCGCTGCGTTTGCGTTTCCTCATGCAGTTCGTCTACTTTCGCCGTTTGATAAATTTGATTTGTCCAAAACTTGGTGCTAAATAACAGTGTGTACTGTGCATAGATGCCTAGTGGCGATACTGCCCATTTGATTAAACTGCAGAGATACTGAAGTGCATTAATACATGTCACAGTACGATGGCAAAAGCAGTCAGATAAAGAAAAAGCTGCACTGGGGTTTCACCGACGAAGGCACGCCGTCTAAAGGTGACACGAGCCACCTCTCTCTCTCTCTCTCTGCTGGACTGTCTGTCTCTATCATTCACTCCTTTTCTCGCTCTCTGTCTCTCTCATTCAATTCAATTTGGAGCTTTATATTATCTGCATGAGTGAGAAACTTTAATTATTGAATAAAAATAGTTATATACATCCATATAGTAATTAATGAAGAATAAGTGAATAATAATGTCAAGCAGAACATAACAGCTGTGTGACTACTGTTGTCATTTCAGGTTCCCTGTGGGCTTCCCTATCCAGGGCTTAGTAACTAAATGCTGCTCTCTAGCGGCAGAAAGCAGGACTGCATGTGTTCGTCAGAAGGTGAGTAGAAAAGCATTGATTGATACGTCTTTGTGTCTGACCTGTTTATATACAGTGAGAGGGGGGGGGGGAGTCATTCAGCTTGTAGATCTGCTATTTTGAGAGCACAAAAAAATATATTTTTGTTCTACTGAATCTAGTGAAGTCCCTCTCCAACATTTTAGCAGTCTAGTTTTTATGTGTTGAAGGAATGTATACTATTTTGGATACTATATATTTCTATAGGCCTATAGATACTATATTTTAGTCAATAGTTTTAGTCACCATAGTTTTTATTTTGTTTTTTTCGTCAGTGAAAAATAAACACTTGCGACACATTGTATGAGCTTGTATAGATCAGCTATTCTCAAAAGATTTTTTTAGACGTTTGAAAACATGAATTGGGACAGTCGGCATAATTAGTACTTTCTACTTGTGGTACTTCAGTACATTTTGATGCCAATACTTTTGTACTTTTACGAGTCGAGTACATTTTGACTCCGGGACGGAGTAGTTCTATATTGCAGTATTGGTACTTTTACTTAACCCATTCTGAACGGGAACCCATTTTGGTGTTAGCATCATGTCGTGCTTTAGCTATTGAAAAATAGCAGATCTACAAGCTCGTAGCGCGCCACCGAGTGGCGCGCTACGAGCTTGTAGGTCTGCTATTTTTGAAAAAATCGAAGAACGACTGACATTTTTAGAATCTGATCTCAGGTCAGAATGGGTTATAATCAGACCAGTGTGTGTCCAGTGGAAACCTCGTATGAATCTGATCTCAGGTCAGAATGGGTTAAGTAAAAAAGAAAAAAAAAACTTTTTCCACCACTGCGTAACAGGCAGGCTCAGTGCATTCACCGGCCTTGACCAAAGACAAGGATATAACGGTTTATTTGGTCGTCTTCGGGTCGAGTAGGTTGTCAGCTTTCGGTGGCGTTTATCAGCGTGTTTGTTTTAGAGAGGCGCCTGTAAGTTCAAAACATTATTCTGTCAGCTGGCTTTCTTTCTGTTTGTTAATATTAGCTTATTTGACATGGGAAATATCCAAATATGGGCAATATCTTATCCTAAAGTTACGGCGACATTAGTTTGACACTAAATGATACACAAATCAGATTCTAATGTAATCATTATGATTATAAAATTAGATCTACAGTATATAGATAAAGGAATATCTGCACTCTCTTGAGTATAGTTTCTTATGAACTTGTTTATTTTCGGGCAGCAATGACACACAGCTGCGGTCTATTTACGTTCTTTTTTTTTAATACTGTTTTTATTTATCAGAATATTATCGACAATGATAATGAATAGTTCAGTTATATAAAATGAAACAACATGACAGGCAATGTAAATGTTCCACATACAAAAACATAATAAAAAAGACATAAATGTGATAAACATGAAAAAACTAAAAACTGTTAATAATGACAAGTGTGAACAGACAAACAAAACAGACAACAGGACAGACACTCTTGCTCTCAAACTTTTCCAACATGTTGTTTATTTTATATTATTTCATATTAATTAAGTGAATTACAGACATTATTCTTTTTTAAATGAGAAAAAATTAAATAAAGAAAAAACACTCTTTCCAATTTTCTATTGTGTAGGAGGGGTTAGCGTGCACCTATTGAAATATTCAGCTGTGGTCTATTTAGAGATGATGAGTCTTCTTATCATTATTTCTCATATTGATCTTGTGTGCTGTGATTCTAGTTTTCATTTCTCTTTTAGTTTTTCCCACATAGCAATAACTGCAGGGGCACAAAAAGAAGTACATATTTTTTCTTGCACGTAATTTTTCCTCTCACTTTGGAATATAGATTTTTACCCGTTTGTATGAGGGTGTAAGATACTGGGCTCCATTTCCGTCACCGCTAAACCCCTTATCCCTAAACTTCTTTGCCTTTTTTCTTTTTTTCACTATTTTGAAAAACATTTTGAATAGTTCAACTATAGCCAATCTACATTGACACGTTGTGAGCTTGTAGACTGGCCATTTTAACTATTCAAAAATGTTTTGCAAAATAGTTAAAGAAAAAGGCAAAGAAGTTTAGGGATAAGGCGGGTTTAGCGAGTTCGAAAATGGAGCCCAGAGTCTCCAGTGATCACGATCATATAAAATTAGACCCAACACCGGCATTAACCCATTTTAGGCCCGAACCCCTTTTGGTGTTAGCATTACGTTATACTTTAGCTATTTAAAAATAGCAGATCTACAAGCTCGTAGCGCGCCACCGAGTGACGCGCTACGAGCTTGTAGGTCTGCTATTTTGTTTTTAATCGAAGAACGACTGACTATAGAAACATGCCTTTTTCAGAAAACTGTCATTTTCAAAAAGACAGTTTTAGAATGGGGCGGCGGTGGCTCAGGGGTAGAGTGCCTGGATGGGAACCGCAAGGTTGCCAGTTCGAACCCGGGCTCCCCCAGAGTTACTGTCGAAGTGTCCTTCAGCAAGACACTGAACCCCTAATTGCTCCCGATGTGCTAGTTGGTGCCTTGCATGGTTTCCGCTGCCATCGGTGTATGAATGGGTGAATGTAATGCACAATCTATGTAAAGCGCCTTGGATAAAGGCGCTATATAAATGCACCATTTACCATTTAGAATCTGATCTCAGGTCAGAATGGGTTAATAATTAAACTGTCAGGATGTAATAGACATTTTTAGAATCTGATCTCAGGTCAGAATGGGTTAATGGCTTAACGCTGACACTTCTTGCATGTCATTTTCCAATGTGATTTTTGTGTTTTGTTTTTTTCCTCGTTTACGACAGCTGGGGAAAATGGCCAGCATGAACCTGTGCTTGTCCAGGAAGCCGTCGGCGTCCCCTGCGGTGCGTCAGTGCTGTCTGTCCCCCCCCTCCCCCTCCTCCTCCGTCCAGTGTCTGGCCGACCTCCTGAAGGATGCCGTTACCAAGGCGACCGCCGCCCCGCGCCAGAGGGCGAGGATCTGCCCTCTGTCATCCTAAAAGCACTCATGGTTCCACCAAACGGTTTCACGTCAAGGAAGGACCCCCAAAAATGATCATTAAAATGTATGCCATTAAGGACCCCCATAAGAGAAGATTTTTTTTTTTTAACGGCTCTCGCAGTGATTTTCAACCATTTTCATGTCACGGGTCCCCCGGAGGTTTGACCTGAATTAGGCTACGGGCCCCTATTTAATGTCTATTATTGGACCCCAATGCATATTGTAAAATCAAAGTTAATTTAACTCTGAGAGTGGGTTCCATTTGTACACTCTCTGAATTACAGACCCATAACAAGGGTCCATTTGGTTTCCTAACTATCATTTAGCTGGGGACCCCCTGGAACTCCCTCAAGGACCCCTATAGGGCTATCCCCGGCCCCCACTTTGGGAACCACTGTCTTTAAAGAGATGGCCGGGGGGGTAAATAATTTTCCCTTTTTGTTACTATGACGAATAGACGGAAATAGACGTTCTATACAAGATCGCAACGTGTCACGTTGTGACGCGTTTTGCTAAGTTAGGTTAATTTACTCAAAGACACATCGGACACATCCGAACCGAGTCGTTGTTTTCAGCGTTGGCTCAAAGAAGAAGGTGCCATATTGTTTTCACTTTCTCCTCTTTGCGACCTCTTCTTTGACACATGGTCATGAAATATAATAAAAGCCGCCCGTGATATTTAACCACTTTAAACCCCGGCCTTTTATACACAATATACATGTTGGAGTAAAATGGAGAGGAACCAGTACAATCGAGAAACCAGTCAAATCGAGAAACCAGTCAAATCCACCAAACGTCTTAGCCGGAATAAAATAGCAGATTTACAAGCTCACGACAGCGTCGCGACAACACAACGCCACTATCACAGTAGCTTAGTAGCGCTAGTAGGTCGGTTTTGCCTACTATTATTTACGTGCTCAGAATTTCGGATAAGGATTCATTCCGCCTTGATGGAGGTGAAATATTGTCTTTAAGTTTTGTACATGTAAACGTAACCCGTGAAGGAGAGCCATCTTCACCTGCCAAAGAAATCCCACTTAAAGGGACACTTCACCCTTTTTGCTAAAAAAAATATATGTTAATGACGTTTAGAAGCTTTAGAACACTTTCCTGGGGGTCTTTATGTGGTGTAATATGTGGTTTTAGATATTTTAGATTGTAGCAGTGAGCCCGGTGTCTCTGATGTCATGGACACAGCTGGGCTCACTTCCTTCCTGGACTACATGTTGTCTCAGTAAGACAGCTCTCCCCCCTATCCACAAGGAGGAGCAGTGTACCAAAGAAGTATGGGAATTGTAGTCCAGGAAGGTAGTGAGACCAGTGTCCATGACATCAGAGACAAGTGTGCTCACTGCTACAATCTAAAATATCTAAAACCACATATTACACACATAAAGACCCCCAGGAAAGTGTTCTAAAGCTCCTAAACGTCATTAACATATATTTTTTTGCAAAAAGGGTGAAGTGTCCCTTTAAGCATCGTTAGAATGCAATGAATGTTGTGTTTATTATTGACGCAAATGAAGTACATTTACTTAAGTCAAGTTAATGTACTAAAGAAAAGAACAACGTTTTAGAATCTGTTCTTTACTTGAGTATTTGTATATATTTTTTTGGATACCACTACATTTCAAAGACGAATATTATACTTTTGACTCCACTAGTTTCCTAGGAACTGAAAACCACATGTTTTATTTGTTTCCATTTCTGGAAAATCTGTTGTAGTTTTTTTTTAGTTTTTTTTAAAAACTATTTTGAAAAGCATTTCATTTTGAATAGGTACTTATCTACACAATATACAAAGTAAGATCAATATAATGGTGTTTGTAAAACGGTACAAGTATTTGCCATGGACACATCTTGTCCGTATCTATTATTTCTTACTCAAATACTGTGGGTTGGAATACTTTTGTCCACCACTGGTTGTTAGGTTATAACTAGGCATGTAACGATTCTCTTAATTCACGATACGGTTCGAATCACGAGACTAGGTTCACCATACGATTTTTCACAAAAATATAAACACAAAATAACTTTCCAGACAAATATATATATATATATTTTTTTTACACAAATCCAGTATTTTCTCTCTTTTAATTGTCTTCCTCTTTTCAATAGGTAACGAATGACTGAAAACTATTCAGTCAAGTATTTTATAAACCTCCTGTATTTTCTTTTTTTTCACGCCCCCTCTGCTGTTTGCATCACGATTCAAATCGCCCATTTAAATCACTATTTAAATTGTCAGTTTGAACCAATGTTAATCGATTATTTGCGATATATCGTTACATGCGTAGTTATTACTGTACCTTCAGGGGGTGGGAAACTGGCGGCCCGGGGGCCACATGCGATATAGAATTGATTTCAGCCGTTACAATTCCAAAACCGCTTTAATTACTTTAGTACTTAATGACTATAGTATTAAATGACTAGTACTTAATGACTAGTATTAAATGACTTGTACTTAATGACTAGTATTAAAATGTTATAGTCTTTTTGTGTCCGATGTAGTTATGTTAACAGTTCATAAGGTTAACATAACTATAACTAAATGCATTTGAAATTCAGGATTTCAGGATTCCAATACAAAAATAGCAAACATTTTCAATTCAAATATAGCAAAGATATAGCCGATCTACAAACTCAAAACGCATCGCAACGCGACACATTTTGAGCTTGTAGATCGGCTATTTTTGCTACGACAGTGATATGCACTGTCTGTGGCCCTCTGGAGTGAGCGTGGAAAAGTCTTGGCCCTCGCCATCGTCAAAGTAAACCTGTAATCTACATCAAGTATAATTGTACCACTAATCGTTTTATAAGCTGCTCGTATCCACTCTGTTCACAGGAATGATCCCAGTAATATGGAACTGCAAGACCAGTTTGAATCTTTTATATGTGTAAGATTATACAATTTAAAACGTTTCAAATGAATAAAGCTATATTTTCAAAAACTATCAGCTATATTGTTTGGTGAGCTTTATATATATTGTGTGTGTGTGTGTGTGTGTGTGTGTGTGTGTGTGTGTGTGTGTGTGCGCGCGCGTGTGTGAGAATTTCTTTCCAAGGGAAATGACTGCACCAATTCATAAATAGGATCTATTAGTTAAGATGCTAAATGGTATTGGTGACAACACCATGGAAATATTACAATCACACAAGAAAGCACACGATTTTGAAAAGTCATTAACCTCTTAAACCCTCTCTTGAGTAGGCTGGACAGAGAGACTGGACTGTACATTTTTCCCCCTCCACACTGTAGATCATTTGACTAAATGATTAACCCGTCTGATTCTTATCCTCCTGCCCTACAACCAGACTAGTTTTACACACACCAAATCTCATGATTTAAAAAGTGCTCCAGATTCATTTCTATACTGTAGGCTACTGTAGCCTACTCTTTTTTAATAACGGTGCTTTCTTTTGCATATAAGTGTATAGTATCATTAGTATTCTTTAAATGTTTTGATGAATTGAACATGGAGGACCCATATGTAAACAAGTCTTGATTTATTCTTAGTTTGGTTTTGACCTGCAGGCTTCGCTTGAACTGTACCCATTATGCAAACTGTTAATACAATGTTCGATCGATCGATCAATCAATCAATCAATCAATCAATCAATCAATCAGCTTTTCATCATCATCATCTTCATCATCATTAATGCATTAATCATTAATGTATTGTATTCTATTCGTTTTGTCTTGTTTAGAAAGTGTACAGCGTGTAGTGCCGGTGTGTGGCCGCTAGATGGTGCTGTGTTAAAAGCACAGGGTTAAACAGGCAGCGTGTTGTGAATGATGAGAGGCAAGAGCAGCAGTGTTGCCATGTCCGCTCGTTCTAAGCCACCTTGCTTGTTAATTTAGTTGTTGCGGTTATGATTTAATATTTTATTAACAGTTTGCAGGGGGGGAAAAGCACAGGAAAGCACAGTGTAATAAAAGCTTGAATAAAAGCTTTTTAAACACGAGAAAGCCCATGGTTTAATTGTTTCCATTGTGGATTGTGGTCCTTATACTCAATTCATCTTTGGTTTGATGGTTTTTTTGGGCTTGATTCTAAAGTGTATATATAGTTACTTAATTGGGCTTGTTTCTAGTTTCTTATTTGGGCTTCTTTCTAAATTGTAATTGCTTTAGTTGGGCTTGAGTAAATGTACTTCATACACCACTGTGAAAAATGGAGTGGGGAGTGCAACAAAGAACACACCTGTGTATAGAAGTGCAACAAACCTTGTGCAACCCAGATTTAGGCACAAACAAGGGACTAAATTATTTCGCCTCCTATGCCATAAAAATGTGGAACGCCCTACCAACAGTCATTAAGACATGCAAATCCATTGACTCCTTCAAAACCGCTCTCAAAGGGCACCTACGAACCCCCCCCTCACCACCCACCCCGTTTCCCCCTCACTGTATATGTTTCTTCTCCCTTTTTACCTCCTTTATGATGAATTCCTGTTTTCTCTTTTTTTTGTGGCTATAGGCCTATAGAAGTTTTGTACGTCTCTAAATGTTTTGATGAATTGAACATGGTGGACCCTCTTGTAAACAAGTGTAATGCTTTATTGGGTCGTCCACTCACAGTTAACAGTCTTGTATTGAGTTGTGCTTGAAATGTACTGTAATTCAGCAAAATTTTATTCATATTTCAATCAATCAATCAAGCTTATTTTGGGCTCCAAACATTAAATAAACATCACAAAGAAATAAATAAAATCTACAATGTAAAAAATGTAAAAAAGCGCAATGATATGAATAAATAGAATACATTATTGATTAATCGGACCGAGATGAATCTCAAATCACTAATATGCCTACAAAAAAAAAAAAAAAAAAAAAAAAACGTATTTCTGTTGCAAAGAATCTGTCATGTCTGGCAACCCAGGCAGAGCCAGACAGAACCAAAATGGCGTCCGCTGTAGCAACGGCAGCAGCATCCTCAGAGCCCACTACTACAGCAGCCCAGACAGGTACAACACTACACACTACACACAACACAAACACACAGCTGTTTTACCGCGTAAACACCTGGACAACGGTCACCTGACGGCCGGCCCCAGGTGGGGGGTAAGGAGGGATCGGTGCAAGTGCAAATTAGCAACAACAAGTTGCAGCTGTGGCTAATTAGTTAGCAGCTATAGCCGTTAGCCTGTCGGTGAAGTTCTCATCAGTGTATCTGCAATGCAGTTGTCAGTGGTGTGTGTTTATTCTCTACGGTGTCGTTTGTACTTTAGTTTAAAAACCTGTGGTTTTCATTTCAACCCTTTTCATGGTAGCAATTTCATTATGTATTTGGCATTTGAGCTACAAAGACCACCATTTGTTGAGATTTAAGCCTCTCAAAGACACCAAACTAAAGAATATTTTGTCTGTTTGTCTGTCTGTTTGTTGTTGTTGAGGATTGTTGTCCATAATTCCATGCTGTGTTGATGTTGGTACCATTAGGAGAGAGAGAACCGGCAAAACGTTGAACAGAAATAAAAATTCTTCTACATTCTCTAATTGTCATTTTACACTCTCAAGAGTTAAGGATCTATAGGGGTCCAGTCCATTATAGGAGTCCATTATAGCTACCCAACTCTCCATCATTTAGCTGGGGTCTGTCTGGGGACCGCCTGGAACCCGGGCCCTCAAGGACCACAGCTGGTTGAAAACCACTGTCTTGAGTGGATATAAGGCTGTTATCAGTGCTTTATGAATTAAATGTTGGTCATTATTTAACTAAACACATTACACTTTAGTGTGTTTTAGTTCATTTGATTTGATTGATTGATTGAGGGTTGGGGGTCAATATGTTGTGTCCTATTCTGACTTCACGTTATGGTTGTTGTGAGCAGAGTCACCAGTCCACCAGCGATGTGTGTGAGTTAGTGTGTATAATGTCTCTCTCACCCCTTCCACTAGTCTGCCTAAAACACATTGAGACCCTGAGACTAGATTCTATGAATCATGACAGTTTTCTGGACCCCCAGAATGTAAATGTATTTGGCCGCAGACCCCCATCTCAAGATGCTTTGGTCCAGGGACCCCGTCAGAAGCGAAGATCTGAGTTAAAAACATCCGTTGTGTGTGTGAAATAATATTTATATATATATATATATATATATATATATATATATATTTTTTTTTTTAAACATTTGTGCCACAATTTTCACAATATATATTTTTTAATATCTGCTTCTTTCCAACAGCTAAAGCTAAAATAATGGTTAAAGTGGTCAAAAGCTAATGTGACATACAGTAGTATATGTGTTCCAGGACCTAATGGGTCCAGTGGATTGTTTAGTCAATAAGTTCCTGTCTGTCATAAGGGAGATGTTACAACAATATCCCGTTCTTGCCTTGGTGGTGATGTGGTAATGAAGGAGTATCCATCCACTCTTTACAGGTTAGTTTGATCAAATGTATAGAGGGTTTAACCCAGTTAGACCTGAGGCCGATTCTAAGATTCTTCTAAATCCTAACAGTTTCTATGTCAGTGGTGCTGAAATTTTTCATATCAAGGACCCCCAGAATTGTCTGTATGTGGCCGCTGACCCCCATCTGAAAATATGTAGTTCCAGGGAACCCCATGAAGCAAAGATTTGAGTTAAAAACGTTCACTCTGGAAGAATTATATATATTCAAAGATTAAGCACCACATTTTCATGATTTTTCAAAAATGGCAGACCTACAAGCTCGTAGCGCGGCACTCTGTGCCGCGCTACGAGCTTGTAGATCTGCCATTTTTCAATAGCTAAAGTATAACATAACCGAAAATGTGGTGATGATTTTCCAGCTCACCAAAAGCTATAACTCACTACTAGTGTTTGACTGACTGGGGACAATTTCACGATGCATTTAAAATCAATGCGATACGATTTATTGTGAGCATCTCTTTTTTTTATCACGATAAACGCTAATAACGTGAACGCCGCGATAGGGCTTTCAAGACCCGTAAAGGGTCCATTTAGACCCCTGGTGGTCCCGACCCGGACCTGATCGGTTGAGAAGCAGTGAGGTGTAATCTGATACTAGTTGTTTGTGAGTGTGAGTGGATGGATGGGCAGTTTGAGCCAGTGGGGGCATCCTAAGTATGTTTTAAGGCCTATTCATAGTCTGGATTTTCGGTGATGAGGTGACCACCGCTCTGGTGTTGGTGAGGTGACCACCGCTCCGGTGGTGAGGTGTGACCACCGCTCCGGTGGTGAGGTGACCACTGCTCCGGTGGTGAGCTGACCACCGCTCCGGTGGTGAGCGGTGAGCTGACCACCGCTCCGGTGGTGAGCTGACCACCGCTCCGGTGGTGAGCGGTGAGCTGACCACCGCTCCGGTGGTGAGCTGACCACCGCTCCGGTGGTGAGCTGACCACCGCTCCGGTGGTGAGGTGACCACCGCTCCGGTGGTGAGGTGACCACCACTCCGGTGGTGAGGTGACCACCGCTCCGGTGGTGAGGTGACCACCGCTCCGGTGGTGAGGTGACCACCGCTCCGGTGGTGAGCTGACCACCACTCCGGTGGTGGTGAGGTGACCACCGCTCCGGTGGTGAGCTGACCACCGCTCCGGTGGTGAGCTGACCACCGGAGCTGAAATAACGTTGAGCGGTGGTGAGTAAAAACAGAGAGAAGGGCTGGAGCGGTGGCGGTGGTTTGCTCTTCACCGCGGCTCAGTGACGTCATGTTGTAGTTCGGTGATCACCTCACCATCGAAAATCCAGACTATGTAGCCTTTATAGTTCGCTATAGTTGTTTGTTGGGCGGCAGTGGCTCAGCGGTAGAGTGGCCGGTAGAGCAGCCGGTAGTTTGATCCCTGGCCTCCCCCCAGAGTTGGCATCAAAGTGTCCTTGAGCAAGACGCTGAACCCCTAATTGCTTCTGATGTGCAGGTTGGTGACTTGCATGGTATCCTCCACGTTCGGTGTATGAATCTATGGGTTAACCCATTTAGACCTGACGTCAAAAAAAAAAGTATTCTAAATCCTAATCCTGACAGTTTTCTGAAATACCTCATGTTTCTGTATCAGTGGTGCTCAATATTTCATGTAATGGGCCACCGACACCCATCTGAAAATAATATGTTGTTCCAGGAACCCCCCCCAGAAGCAAAGATTTTAGTTGAAAACGTTGGCTCTGAAAGAAAGATTTGTGCCACAATTTCACCATTTTTCAAAAATAGCAGACCTACAGGCTCATGAGCTTGTAGATCTGCTGTTTTTCAATAGCTACATTATAAGATAATGTAACATAGTGTTTGGGTTTCCGCCCATAATCGGTTAATTGAGTGAGATAGTGAGTGTCTGTCTCAGAGCCCGTGCTGTGAGTGTGAGACAGTGAGTGTCTGTCTCAGAGCTTGTGAGTGTGAGACAGTGAGTGTCTGTCTCAGAGCCTGTGAGTGTGAGACAGTGAGTGTCTGTCTCAGAGCCCGTGCTGAGTGTGAGACAGTGAGTGTCTGTCTCAGAGCCCGTGCTGAGTGTGAGACAGTGAGTGTCTGTCTCAGAGCCCGTGCTGAGTGTGAGACAGTGAGTGTCTGTCTCAGAGCCCGTGCTGAGTGTGAGACAGTGAGTGTCTGTCTCAGAGCCCGTGCTGAGTGTGAGACAGTGAGTGTCTGTCTCAGAGCCCGTGCTGAGTGTGAGACAGTGAGTGTCTGTCTCAGAGCCTGTGAGTGTGAGACAGTGAGTGTCTGTCTCAGAGCCCGTGCTGAGTGTGAGACAGTGAGTGTCTGTCTCAGAGCCCGTGCTGAGTGTGAGACAGTGAGTGTCTGTCTCAGAGCCCGTGCTGAGTGTGAGACAGTGAGTGTCTGTCTCAGAGCTGTCCAGGCACTTTGACTCAGCGGGTTAAGAATAGTTCTAGTATCATGGTGGTGGTCTCTAGTCGTTTGTGAGTGTGAGTGGACGCCTGGACGGTCAGTTTGAGTCACGGGGAGTAAGAATAGTTCTAGTTGGTGGTCTCTAGAGTCTGTTGCATGACAGGCAGGGAGCCTGTGTGTGCGTGTGCGTGTGCATGTGTGTGTGTGTGTGTGTGTGTGTGTGTGTGTGTGTGTGTGTGTGTGTGTGTGTGCGTGCGTGCGTGTGTGTGTGTGTGTGCGTGCGTGCAAAAAAACCCACAACAACAACCACTCTGGGTTACTCTGCCCCGTTATCCTTGAACAGCAGATAAGAAGGGGTTAACGAGATACACGCATGCTAATTTCAAGCACCCACGGTTTTTGATATGCATTAATTAGGCCAAGGGTTCTCAAACCTTTCAGGACGCGATAATTTCACGGATTTATGATTATATAAAGGTACAGGACGTGACAGTATAGTACAGACGGCTGCATTTTTATTTCTGTTTGAAAATGACAGTTTTCTGAAAAAGCTATGTTTCTATTTTTTTACAAAAATAGCGAGTGGCGCGCTATGAGCTTGTAGATCTGATATTTTTCAATAGCTAAAGCATAACGTAATGCTAACGCCGAAACGGGTGCCCGCCCAAAATGGGTTAAAAGAGTAGTTTGGAAATGGAGTGACGCAGACTGATTGGCAACAGACAAAATAGGCTGTATTTCAAAATGAACTTCCAAACAGGAGACGAGTTGGAGCCTAAATCAGTAGACATTTCACCGACCTGATATGACCCGATATGCCAAATGAGGCCATATCGTTGGCACTAGTTGGGGAATTGTAGGCATTTCGTTTAGTTTGACTCAGGAGTTGGTCGTTCCACAGAATCACAGATAAGTATATTGTGGAAAATAGCTGATCTACAAACTCACATGTTTGCCCCTTTTCTTAACGTAATATTTGACAATTTGGCTGATTTGGTATTAAAATGGTCTTCAAAAGTAATTAAATAAAAAACAAATTGTCACTTTTATAAATGTGCAGATATAGCCTGTGTACTGTATGTTGGTTTGTTTACTGTTGAGTGAGAACACATGGTTGCACATTAAGCTAGTCATGTGGGGACCAATATGTTCCAATATGCTTTTTCATCGGTCTGAGCAAACTCTCCAACCTTCTGAGCGCGACTTGAACAACTGCTGAGCAACATATGTGACTAAATTTGACTGAGGGACTGCCATTGAATTTTTTTTGAAACTTTTATGTCATATGAAAGCAGGGAATCATAGCTTCAAATTGACATAGTGGTTGTTCAGATTTGGAGATATGGCTTATAGAGTAATGTCAGAGTAATTGCAGAAAACAACGAGTTGAGAAAACAGGCTTGAAAGGTTCACTTCTGTGGTCTCTAACATTATACCTAGCTAGCATTTATTTCATATTTACATGTCAATTTCAGCTCTGACACTTATTTCAGACAGAGTCTTCCTGTGCTATAAACTCATTTTGAAAAGAAAAAGAAAAAGAAAAGTTTTTCTCCTCTGGTGAAAAGCTGGAATTTGCGCGATGGCAGTCTCTCAGTCAAATTTGGTCACATATGATGAGCGCACTGTGTACTATCCATTATTATTCAGTATTATTATAGCTATGTGAACACATGTAATGTTGTGTACCAAAAATACAATACGCCTAAATGAGTCAACAAAATAAATAACAATGCTTTGTCATACGTATACTGATTGATATTGACAGATGTCTAAAAAAGGTTAGTCCTGACTCCTGGCCGCAGAGGCCTAGTAATAATGTATGCATTTAATAAATACATTTGATGTGATGTGAGCATTTGCTAGGCACATTTGTAGCCTACACACTGAGTTGAATGAACACTGGCCTTTGGCCATGTAGATTGGGGTCCCAAACAGACATTTGGGGGTCCTTAATAAGTCCTTTAGTCCATGAGCCAGAGCTCCAAAATTGAAACATTAAAACCATACCTATATATTAGATTATTATCACCATTAAAGTTCCCCAATTGAGAACTTATACACGAAGACAATGATTTATCGTATTACAAAATTTAACATTTTTAAATACGGTATGCAAATGAGGCATTATGTAGGAAAATATGCAGAATAATCGCAAAATAGGATAAAGCTACTATACTGTGGAAGGGTTATCATGTATTAATTTACTTGTATTGATCCTATAATAAACAATTTAATATAGGGTATAGTTTTCCCACCAATTTTGGAGCTCTGGCTCATGGACTAAGAAACCAAAAATAACTGAACCGGTACCCATTGGGAACCAACCGGTGGTAAAAGGGGGTCCCAGAGTAACATATAGGATCACATCCATTATAGTTAGTTAGTTAGTTTATTTATCTCAGTCATTTACAGTACACTACATTTCAGAATGAGGGTTTACACAGAATTACAGTTTGACTGGAAAGGTTTGGGCTGAAGCCGAAGCTTATTATGGCCACCTTTTTTATGATTCAAATAATAAAAAGGGAAAAAAAGGAACAGAAAAAAACTAAAACAGGAACAATAGCAATGAGAAAAACTGATTATCTGTAGTGTTGTGCTTCTTGTATACCAACCAATGATGAACAGAAAATACATATTTAGCTTATTATGCCTTATACTAGTTACGTTACGCCCACATACAGTAGATTTAGCTTTTTTAAAGCATGCTTTTATATTTGAAGTGGTTGCTTCAAATATAGTGTATATTTTTATTTTAGCTTTGTATTATAGCTTTCCCTCCCACAACAGCCAGCCCCCCCAACATACTGTACAGCCTCAAGACTGGGGCGGCGGTGGTTCAGGGGTAGAGTGCCTGGATGGGAACCGCAAGGTTGCCAGTTCAAACCCGGGCTCCCCCAGAGTTACTGTCGAAGTGTCCTTGAGCAAGACACTGAACCCCTAATTGCTCCCGATGTGCTAGTTGGTGCCTTGCATGGTTTCCGCTGCCATCGGTGTGTGAATGGGTGAATGTAATAATGCACAATCTATGTAAAGCGCCTTGGATAAAGGCGCTATATAAATGCACCATTTACCATTTAAGACTATCAAGCCTCTCAGTTCAACAAATGGGACAGTAACAGAGTGGAACAAAACAAATGGGACAGTAACAGAGTGGAACAAAACAGTAACAGAGTGGAACAAAACAGTAACAGAGTGGAACAAAACAGTAACAGAGTGGAACAAAACAGTAACAGAGTGGAACAAAACAGTAACAGAGTGGAACAAAACAGTAACAGAGTGGAACAAAACAGTAACAGAGTGGAACAAAACAGTAACAGAGTGGAACAAAACAGTAACAGAGTGGAACAAAACGGCACCACAGGGGTGTGACAGATGAGATCATCTCAGAGGGAAAAGGCTGTGCTGCAACTTAGAGGAGATACTGTTTTATAAAGGGGTTATTATTAAATAAAGGGATTCTATACCAACGCGCCTCAAGCCTGGAACAGCTGATCCGGTGCTTCACAGGTGCAATGAGGACATCATGATTTGCATAAGGAGAAGAGACTGGAGCAGCACGGACATTTAGAGCCTTTTATTTAGCTGCTGAGTATACAGTCATGACTCTGATGAAGACCGCAAGGTCGAAACGTTAGTCTTTTTTATACTCAGCACCTAAATAAAAGGCTCTAAATGTCCGGTTATTATTAAATGTTTACATCTACATTTCTACGACAAGTTCACACGGTCCTGCACGTTTACGTTGGGTTTCTACAGGATATAGTGGTACTCTGGCGTCCTCCCACATCAACATGCAGACATGCATGCTGGGTACAGTATTCCTGCCAGTGTCCTTGACCCAAGGTACTGGCATTACGACTGGAGTTGGTCCCAGGGTACAGTACTCCTGCCAGTCAGAGCCGGATTAACCTTGCTGAGGGCCCCCGGGCTGGACCAAATTTGAGGGCCCCCCTTGGGGCTATTTTGTTTTCATTTTGTGGTACCCAATGTTCCCTCTAGAAAAAATTCGGTCTGAGCAAACACTCAAACCTCCTGAGCAGACATCAGCAACTACTGAGCAATCATACATCACCTTGACACCAACTATCCAAACGTTAGATAATGCGAAGTGAGCGCCCCTCACTTCACACAGGTGTGATTTTTTTCCCAAATGGATTTTGGTATACGAGTGAATCAATGAATAGTTACATAAGCGCAAGTTACAACATTTTTATTTTATATCAAGGTGGTATAGGCTAGCAATTGTGTGTGTGAATGGCCCGAGTGACATCACCAATCTACATTATGTAAACGTGTGTGCGTGTGCGACTGTGCGTGCGCGTGCGAATGTAATGCACAATCGATGTGAAAAGCTTTGGATATAAAGCGCTATATATAAATGCACCATTTGCCATTTTACTCTCCAGATATCAGGACTCAGTTCTGGAGGAGAGCCTTCCAGCGAGGTATTGGCATGGGCATGTGCGTGCGTGTTTGTGTGTGTGTGTGTGTGTGTGTGTGTGAGAACGGAGTTTGCTGTGTCGTGTTGGTTAAAGGAATGTCATCAGAGTGTTGCTGGTTGTCTCAGCGGAGCAGTGCAGTGTCCTGCTAACTAACAGCAGATGCATCATGTCACCCTGAAATGACTTGTTTCTCTCGGCTAGAGAAAGGTGACATAATTATTTCCTGCTTGGTGTGTTGTCTCTTTTGGAGCGTGCTCAGTAGTAGGCCTACACACAGCATCTTGGCCACTGTGTGATTATTACTAATGGTTTGAAGTTTGGGAGCAGCAGCTAACACGTTTGTGTTGTGAGCTTGTGGATCTTTTAGGTTCTACACGGAAAATGTGGCCACCAAATTGCAGGGATCGGCCAATATTCACTTCTGAAATACAATATTGCTAAAATAGGTATCTGCAAAAAAAACAAATCCTCATATGTTTAGCCAATAGTTTATACGTTTATAATTATTTATTTATTTCTGTTTGAATTGAAGGCTGCCAATTCAAATGAAAGCAATTAAACGAGTAGGACAATTGTTAAGTAAAAATGTGTTGCAGTATCTATATTACTACTGATTGGACCCAGTACAAACAATCATTGTATGATTTATATATTTTATAAAATGTCAACATTTTGCGTCTCTACTTCCGTATACGTGGTCGTTGACTCGTTCAGAATCAGAACGATACATTCTTCTTCCGTCAGTAGAAGAACATCTCACTGCTTCCTCGGAAAATGACCTGTTGTAGAATTCATGACCTTCAATAGTAGCAAAGTCAGCAAAGTGCATTAGTGGGAAATAATGTGCTTGGAGGCAAGAATAAAGTGCTATATCTGCTGTTCAGCAGCTGAACCGCAGCCGGGGCAACCTTTATTTTCCAGTAAACATTGACGGCGTCGGTTGGCATCTGTTGAAGTCCTGCTTTAGAATCCGTCACGTGACGGACAGACAGACGGACGGACGGATGGTTGGCCGTCTTGCCAACATCATGATGGCTTGTCAGTTTATTTTTGGCAAGCGTTTCGCCCATCATCTATTTGATCAAAATCTATTTTTGAAATATTAACCCATTTTAAGGGGCGGTGTTTTAAGCATTATTGTTATGCTTTAGCTGTTGAAAAATAGCAGATCTACAAGCTCGTAGCGCGGCACCGAGTGCCGCGCTACGAGCTTGTAGGTCTGCTATTTTTGTGGCCCAAATGAAAATGTTTGAAGTTATTCCTTAATTTTGTTTTTAGCTCAAATCTTTGCTTCTGGGAGGGGGGGGGGGGGGGAGGAGGGGTCCCTGGAACAACATATTTTCAGATGATGGTCAGCGGTAAAATACATCTAATTCTGGGGGTCCTTGACATTAAATAGTTTGAGAACCACTGACATATAGAAACTTAGGGTTTTTCAGAAAACTGTCAGGATCTAGAAGACATTTGTAGAATCGTTCCCAGGTCAAAATGGGGGTAAAGTGACTTATACTGGATCTCTTGTGCACTAGTCCATTTTAGTCTAGTTTTTATTTCTTGACGACATTGTCGAAATATATTTAGTCTTAGTTTTAGTCACCATATAGCTTAGTTTTTCATTTAGTTTCCATTTTATTTTTCGTCCGTGAAAAAAGGTAGTCGACGAACATTTTTCGTCTTAGTTTTAGTCGACCAAAACAACACTGCTAAATTGGGGATGAAAGAATTGGGTAAAACAATTGCAGATTATGTCTGTCTAGCCTAGCCATCTGTCTCGCAGCCGGCTGTGTTTGTGTGTGTGTGTGTGTGTGTGTGCATGTGTGTGTTTGTGTGTGTGTGTGTGTGTGTGTGTGTGTGCGCGCGCACACTCTTATAATCTGTTAATATGCTTGTTTAATGTGAACAGCTGATGCGATCATGCGAGCGTGATCTCATTGCTAATGGATTCATCTGTTGCACGCGTGCTCACACACACACACACACACACACACACACACACACACACACACACACACAGTCCTGTTTGTAAAGGCAGTTGCAGCTCTATATTGGGATATTCCATCAGAGTGTTTGTTCAGTAACCAGGGTTTCCCCCCCCAGTCTCTCTCCAGCTCTGCAACGCATATTAGATTAAAGGGGAATTCCTGGCTATAGAAGGCTTTCCTACCTTTATTTAGTAGTTGTTGTTACGTCGTCCGCACCAAAGAGGTCCAGGTGTTATTTTGTGCAAAAGCGCATTGTTGACTATTTCCCCTAATATAAGCATTCCAGCCTTTCCCCCCCATTGAGGGCTTATATTATAGGGGAAATAGCCAAAGATGCACTTTTGCACAAAATAACACCTGGACCTCTTTGGTGCGGACGTAACGACTACAAATAAAGGTAAGAAAGCCTTAGTTCTAGCATGGAATTATCCTTTAAAGGCATATAGTTCACCGACTTCACCCCCAAAATGACTATTTTTGCATTGTCCTTTGGTATCTAGATCGTGTCGAATCGGGAGGAAAGCTAATCGTCCCACCACTAACTATTATGCAAAAAAATAGAAAAAAGTTTGCGATTATCTCAAATAATTGCGTTTCTGTAATAATTGTGACATCATAGACTGGCCCGGCGTCGAAGAATGTAGAGAGAAAGTGGCCATTTGTCAGCCACGGAGAAGATACACGTTAAAACACAGAGTGAATGTAGAGCAGGTTGCTCAGGGGAATCGCAGATCTAGTTCACACAGCTCTGCTATCGGGGCCACCATTAAGCCAGATTTAGCACGTACTGTACACTGTAACTCGCCCCCAAAAATAACTCTTTAACCCATTCTGACCTGAGATCAGATTCATACGAGGTTTCCACTGGACACTACACTGGTCTGATGAACCCATTCTGACCTGAGATCAGATTCTAAAAATGTCAGTAGTTCTTCGAATTTTTCAAAAATAGCAGACCTACAAGCTCGTAGCGCGCCACTCGGTGGCGCACTATGAGCTTGTAGATCTGCTATTTTTTAATAGGTAAAGCATAACATGATGCTAACACCAAAATGGGTGCCCGGTCAGAATGGGTTAAGCATCAATGCGGCACCAAAAAACCATTGAATATTGTGATTTTTCTTTGTGTTTCACAATTATGTGTTATTATATCCTGTTCTAGTAGTACTTATTGGTGCAATATTTAGCATCCTTTTCCCTGTATTGGCACCAACAACGAGTGATGTATCCCAATCAGATTTGATCCGAACCAGATTTTATTAGGGTTGATGCACACAAATTAAATATTGGCCAATAAACAACTATATTATCAACCTATTGATAATTGCCGATAACCTCATTTTCCATGGTGACGTTTAAACATTATCGACCGATATCGATATTGGAATTTAACTAATCATTTTCCATGATTATAATTAGATACAGAGGGGGTTCGGTTGGAACTTGATGTTATATTTTGTGGCCTATGATTTGTAGTTTGAGCCTTTTTTTTATGGCGCTGTGATGACTGAACGTTCGATGGCAGATCACTTGACGTCTCTGATCGCTCTTTGTGTGAACGCAGGGACAGATGTAGTCACTACGACCACAAATGTCCCAATAAACTACTGTAGCTAGCCTAGCCACCGAGTTTGCTATAGCGCTCTGGGAAAACAGAGCAGCTGAATTCTTTGTTTTGATTAGGTGGTGAATGGTGCTGGTTTGATCCACGGCTAGAAGCCGTTTCAACCAATCAGATTGCTTCCTCGAAACGACCTGCAGCAGGAGGTTGCTTCGCCGAGTATCGTATCGTATCGTATCGTATCGTATCGTATCGTATCGTATCGTATCGTATCGTATCGTATCGTATCGTATCGTATCGTATCGTATCGTATCGAGCCCTGCGGGGAAACTCCTGTCAAGCTCCCGTTAAGCGCTAAGTGGTCAAATGAATTAAAATGGACTTGTAATGAACAAATAAACGATAACTCTCTCTCTCTCTCTCTCTCTCTCTCTCCCCCCCCCTCCCCCCACCAGGATCGATGGGCACGCGGAAAATGGCTTCTCCAGAGGTAGGGCCTTTCACACTGGGTCACACTGGGTCACACTGGGTCACACTGGGTCACACTGGGTCAATCACCTGTTTTGGGAACAGGGTCGCTACACAGAACTTTTAACCCATTTTGACCTGAGATCAGATTCTAAAAATGTCTTCTACATCCTGACAGTTTTCTGATAAAGCTATGTTTCTATGTCAGTCGTTCTTCGACTTTTCAAAAATAGCAGACCTACAAGCTCGTAGCACGCCACTCGGTAACCCTAACCTCATAGTCTTAACCGACCACATAGGTCACTATAACCCTAACCTCAGTCTTAACCGACCACGTAGGTCACTAACCCTAACCTCGGTCTTAACCGACCACGTATGTCACTAAACCTAACCTCAGTCTTAACCAGCCACGCAGGTATGACTAACGAGAGGTCGGACTTATGCGCAGCGCCAAAATAATACTATTTTGTTTTACTCGGCTGACAAGCCTGACAAGCACTAGGAATTTTAGGAATTACATTTAGTTTGACTCGCTTCCACAGATGCACATTGTGAAAATAGCCGATCTATGAGCTCACTGATGTTTAACAATAATTTGACTATAATTATATTTATTTATTATTTTGACTTCATTGAGTCAAACAATAATTTAACTCTTGAGAACGTAAAAATGAAAACAAATGGACTCATGGAGGGACCACTGGTGGTCCCCGGGCCGGAACCACTGGTTGAGAAGAACCACGGGTTTACGGTATATACTATCTCTTGACTCAGACATCAGTTTGTTTGTTGACAAGCTGTCGGATGTGTTTGCAACACTGTCTCCTGTTACGTAAAAAGTCAATGTTGACTCCGACAGCTCTGACACAAGAGAAGCATCTCTCTACTACTCTGTGCGTGTGCGTGCGTGCGTGTGCGTGCGCGAGTGCATGCGTGTGTACTCGTGCTTTTGTGTGCGTAAATGGCTGATCGATCTTGTACATCTGCTATTTTTGGCGAAGACATTTTGTCTTCGATCAGGAAAAAGAACGCATCAAGTGCAGTGCATGTACAGACTATAGGCCAGGGTCTATCTATGGGTTAATACTTAATACTCATTTACTGTAACAGTGTGTGTCCAGTGCTTGCTTCTATAGATCAGGGGTTTTCAATTGATTATATGAACCAGGGACCACCACCCTGACTGCATGAGAATCAACCTGGGGACCACTGTTGTGTTGGAAGGGGGGGGGGGGGGGGGAATTAACCTTCCATATTAAAATCATGTAGCTATTGTAACTTATGTATGTATGAGAGACACACATGCAATTCATTATGGGCACATTTCCTTATAATGGTGACTCAACCAGGCAATTATCTTTGCCTGGATTCTACCTCCCTTTTATGTGGAAGTTCTTGGTGTCCGACTTCCCAGTATAACTGACAACATCGACATGTCACCACATCATTTACTGCATTGTTTCTCAACTTGTGGTCAATACAATAAATTATAAAATACAAATCTTCACTTTCCTACATTACCAAATGCATGGTCGGGGACCACATGCAATACCCTCACGGACGCACCTGTTGGTGCCTGGTTCTTTATTAACAACTCACTGTCAACTCATTACTGTGTCCTGTAGATGCCTGGTTCTTTATTAACAACTCACTGTCAACTCATTACTGTGTCCCGTAGATGCCTGGTTCTTTATTAACAACTCACTGTCAACTCATTACTGTGTCCCGTAGATGCCTGGTTCTTTATTAACAACTCACTGTCAACTCATTACTGTGTCCCGTAGATGCCTGGTTCTTTATTAACAACTAACTCACTGTCAACTCATTACTGTGTCCCGTAGATGCCTGGTTCTTTATTAACAACTCACTGTCAACTCATTACTGTGTCCCGTAGATGCCTGGTTCTTTATTAACAACTCACTGTCAACTCATTACTGTGTCCCGTAGATGCCTGGTTCTTTATTAACAACTAACTCACTGTCAACTCATTACTGTGTCCTGTAGATGCCTGGTTCTTTATTAACTGTCATTACTGTGTCCTGTAGATGCCTGGTTCTTTATTAACGGTCATTACTGTGTCCCGTAGATGCCTGGTTCTTTATTAACAACTAACTCACTGTCAACTCATTACTGTGTCCTGTAGATGCCTGGTTCTATATTAACTGTCATTACTGTGTCCTGTAGATGCCTGGTTCTTTATTAACTGTCATTACTGTGTCCTGTAGATGCCTGGTTCTTTATTAACTGTCATTACTGTGTCCTGTAGATGCCTGGTTCTTCAGCCAACGCCCAGAGCATGAAGAAGACCATCGGTCACCGCGGCGTGGAGACCACCACAGGAGAGACCACCTATAAAAAGGTCAGAAGCACACAGGGGTCAGGGGTCATCATCAACGTGTCTGTACAGGGGTCAGGGGTCATCAACGTACATATGTGTCCTTGGCAAAGACTCCGGGTTTTTTTTTTTACACACCATTATAGTGTTTTTTAGGGTTTGTACGAAAAGCTTGAATTATTCTCTTTTCTATCCTCAAAAGTATTTGTTTCATAAAAATCCACTGTAGACATGTTGTTATGAGCTACTTTGTGTCCTTTGTGCAGGTGATTCTTTTTCTAAGCGTTGCAGTTTGGAAGTGCTCGTTAGATCATATCACTCACCTGCCCTTCATCGTGCCACCTGTTTTGAACTAGCACATAATGCAGGAGGCAGCGGGACGTTGCTCTACTAGTGAAAACTCTGGTGGCAAGATGGCCGCGGTCTGCACATGGTCACTGGGAACCGGTTCAGTTATTTGCGGTTCTTATCTTAGTCCATGAGCCAGAAACTCCTAAATTGGAACGTTTAATTATGAATTGAATCCTCCAGACCACGTCGTCTGCCCTGGGAAGGTGCCATGGAGCTGGGCATCTCTCTCACCCTGTTCTGTCCTCTGCCCTGGGAAGGTGCCATGGAGCTGGGCATCACTCTCACCTTGTTCTGTCCTCTGCCCTGGGAAGGTGCCATGGAGCTGGGCATCACTCTCACCTTGTTCTGTCCTCTGCCCTGGGAAGGTGCCATGGAGCTGGGCATCACTCTCACCCTGTTCTGTCCTCTGCCCTGGGAAGGTGCCATGGAGCTGGGCATCACTCTCACCTTGTTCTGTCCTCTGCCCTGGGAAGGTGCCATGGAGCTGGGCATCACTCTCACCTTGTTCTGTATTCTGCCCTGGGAAGGTGCCATGGAGCTGGGCATCAGTCTCACCCTGTTCTGTCTGTCTCTGTCTCTCCTCCAGACCACGTCGTCTGCCCTGAAAGGAGCCATCCAGCTGGGCATCACCCACACGGTGGGCAGCCTCAGTCAGAAGGCCGAGAGGGACGTCCTCATGCAGGACTTTGTGGTGGTGGAGAGCATCTTCTTCCCAAGGTTAGTACACTATGTTATATGTTCAGTTTTTAAATGGTTTTATTCTATTTATCTTTTTTATGGATTCCTGTAGTTTTTAGGACTTATTTATACTCAGAGTATTGTCTTGCACTGATATATTTATTATTGTATGAGCCTGTGTTGTCTTTTTAACTAGGATAAACGTAATTTTGTTTTTTTCTGCTGCTACAGTTATAAAAAATAAAGCAATCTTGAATCTTGAAACTATGTGCCTTCAGTAAAATAACGGTAAAAAGTGCTGTATATTTTATTTGTATTTATTTATTCAGCCCAGTATAAAAACAATACAGTGAACATATAAATATAAGAAGGGTAAAGTGCTAGGCTGAGGCAAAAAAGGTTATATGGGGCTTTATTATGTAAAACACAATGAAACATTGTACAAGAAATATAGTGTCTCCAGAATACATGATTGCAGTATAATATAAAACAAGAACAAAACAACAAAACAAAAAACAACATGATTAGAATACTTGGTTATCTACATGATTAGAGAAATGATACAAAGACATTTATAACTGTTTATAACTGAACACACGCATGCGAGGCACATTTCCTAACAATGATGACTCAACCAGGACATCTGGAGCGCTTCTCCTTCTTGAGATTCTCACTCCCTTTTTCTGTGTCATTTCCTGACCGCCAACTTCCCAGTTGCTTATACAGTCATCGTACTGTGTAGGCCACAGCCAGGGTCATTCAGGGTCATTCTCTTTCCTGTCGGTGGTTTTCAAAAGAAAATCACATCAAGGTCCATTATTTATTGGGCATTTGAGCCACGGACCACCATTTGACCTCTCAGTATGGTATCCAAGGCGCTTCACATGCATTGTGCATTACATTCACACATTCATTCACACCCCGTGGGCGGAGGAAACCATGCAACCTGCACTTCAGGAGCAATTAGGGGTTCAGACTTCAGAGTCTTGCTCAAGGACACTTCGACACTAACTCGGACTGGGAACCTCGCAGTTCCTAGTTCTGGCTATTTAAACGTTTTAAACATGTTATAAACATTTGGTGGTTTTCAAACTCTCCTTGGGTGATTGTAATCCGTGGGAAGTATGTCTCTGATGTAATGGTACAGTGGACAGTATGTGGCCCTGATGTCTCCCTCTCCCTCTCCCTCTCCCTCTCCCTCTCCCTCTCCCTCTCCCTCCCTCTCTCTCCCTCTCCCTCTCTCTCCCTCTCCCCCTCCCTCTCTCTCTCCACAGTGAAGGTAGTAACCTGACCCCTGCTCACCACTACAGTGACTTCCGCTTCAAGACGTACGCTCCCATCGCCTTCCGTTACTTCAGGGAGATGTTCGGTATCCGGCCGGACGACTACCTGGTCAGTTCCTCATAGAGTTGTACCCCAGTATCGGTTACTCGGGCCGATACTGCCCTCAAGTACTGACTGCTCTGTGTAGTGAGCCCCTCATAACGGTGACTCTGTCTCCCCCTGCAGTACGCCCTGTGTAGTGAGCGCCCCCCTCATAACGTTGACTCTGTCTCCCCCTACAGTACGCTCTGTGTAGTGAGCCCCTCATAACGGTGACTCTGTCTCCCCCTGCAGTACGCCCTGTGTAGTGAGCCCCTCATAACGGTGACTCTGTCTCCCCCTGCAGTACGCCCTGTGTAGTGAGCCCCTCATAACGGTGACTCTGTCTCCCCCTGCAGTACGCCCTGTGTAGTGAGCCCCTCATAACGGTGACTCTGTCTCCCCCTACAGTACGCTCTGTGTAGTGAGCCCCTCATAACGGTGACTCTGTCTCCCCCTGCAGTACGCCCTGTGTAGTGAGCCCCTCATAGAGCTGTCCAACCCCGGGGCCAGCGGCTCGGTGTTCTACGTCTCCAGCGACGACGAGTTCATCATCAAGACGGTCCAGCACAAAGAGGCCGAGTTCCTCCAGAAGCTTCTGCCCGGATACTTCATGGTAAGACCCTCTACTGTAGGACAATGCTACCATACTACTGCCCGGATACTTCATGGTAAGACCTTCTACTGTAGGACAATGCTACCATACTACTGCCCGGATACTTCATGGTAAGACCTTCTACTGTAGGACAATACTACCATACTACTGCCCGGATACTTCATGGTAAGACCCTCTACTGTAGGACAATACTACCATACTACTGCCCGGATACTTCATGGTAAGACCTTCTACTGTAGGACAATACTACCATACTACTGCCCGGATACTTCATGGTAAGACCTTCTACTGTAGGACAATACTACCATACTACTGCCCGGATACTTCATGGTAAGACCTTCTACTGTAGGACAATACTACCATACTACTGCCCGGATACTTCATGGTAAGACCTTCTACTGTAGGACAATACTACCATACTACTGCCCGGATACTTCATGGTAAGACCTTCTACTGTAGGACAATACTACCATACTACTGCCCGGATACTTCATGGTAAGACCTTCTACTGTAGGACAATACTACCATACTACTGCCCGGATACTTCATGGTAAGACCTTCTACTGTAGGACAATACTACCATACTACTGCCCGGATACTTCATGGTAAGACCTTCTGCTGTAGGACAATACTACCATACTACTGCCTGGATACTTCATGGTAAGACCTTCTACTGTAGGACAATACTACCATACTACTGCCCGGATACTTCATGGTAAGACCTTCTACTGTAGGACAATACTACCATACTACTGCCCGGATACTTCATGGTAAGACCTTCTGCTGTAGGACAATACTACCATACTACTGCCTGGATACTTCATGGTAAGACCTTCTACTGTAGGACAATGCTACCATACTACTGCCCGGATACTTCATGGTAAGACCTTCTACTGTAGGACAATACTACCATACTACTGCCCGGATACTTCATGGTAAGACCTTCTACTGTAGGATAATACTACCATACTACTGCCCGGATACTTCATGGTAAGACCTTCTACTGTAGGACAATACTACCATACTACTGCCCGGATACTTCATGGTAAGACCTTCTACTGTAGGACAATACTACCATACTACTGCCCGGATACTTCATGGTAAGACCATCTACTGTAGGACAATACTACCATACTACTGCCCGGATACTTCATGGTAAGACCATCTACTGTAGGACAATACTACCATACTACTGCCCGGATACTTCATGGTAAGACCTTCTACTGTAGGACAATACTACCATACTACTGCCCGGATACTTCATGGTAAGACCTTCTACTGTAGGATAATACTACCATACTACTGCCCGGATACTTCATGGTAAGACCTTCTACTGTAGGACAATACTACCATACTACTGCCCGGATACTTCATGGTAAGACCTTCTACTGTAGAACAATACTACCATACTACTGCCCGGATACTTCATGGTAAGACCTTCTGTAGGACAATACTACCATACTACTGAGTACAGTTCACTTTGAGCCAGTGTTATTTCGTCTACTAAAACTACGACAAAATGTTCGTCGACTACCTTTTTTCACTGACGAAACTTAAATGAAAACTAAGCTACGATGACTAAAACTGAGACTAAATATACTGACAGTTTTGTCAACACATACAAACTAGACTAAAATGTTAGGGAGGGACTATAGTGGACAAGAGATCCACTATTATAAGTCGTTTTACACCTGATTGCATGGTGAAAATAGCCGCGTAGATCGGCTATTTTCAGCAAGTGTAAAAAGGCCCCCCGCCAAAATACACTAAAACTAGACTTCCATTTACGGCCAAGCTACACCAGGCAATTTTGCGCGCGTGCGTATGCGTTTACTGCGCACGTACAGTGCGTTTGGATAGGACCAATATATGTCAATGATACCAGCTACACCAGACGCACACTCTAAAAATAGGATCGGTTCAAAGAAATGTACGTGCGTATGCCCCCATGCCCGCGTATCTATCCTCCCGGAAGGTCCCGCACAAATCTGCCGCGCGCCACAGATCTGGTGTAGCCGGGGGATTTCGCACGCATACTTTGTGCTCGCAGTGCGCTTACGTCAAACACACACATGCCCGGTGTAGCTTGGCCGTCAGACACCTGAGGTTCTTCTAACCCACATGATGCCACCTTTTCAGACTCCATCATGGCCCATAGCACTTACCCTACCCCCTTAGGGGGTAATTTTACCCTACCCCCTTAGGGGGCAGGGTAACATTTCTGTAGACTTAGATAGCATTTGATACAGACTTATAGCATGTTATGTAGACAGCACTATAAATGCATTGTATGTAGTCATAGCACAGTATAGCAGCACAGCATAGTAGTATATATGTATAGTTTATATGTATAGTTTCATTATATAGATATTCCACTGTTACTGTACTTTCTTAGCTCACGCATGTTTCATGATAAATGTTTTTATGTGATGTATTCCCATGCTTTTTGTTCTTGCTTAATGTAAGTCGCTGTGGATTAAGAGCGTCTCCTAAATGCCTAAATTGTAAATTGTTGTTGTTGTTGTTGTTGTTTGTCAGAACCTGAACCAGAACAAGCGCACGCTGCTGCCCAAGTTCTACGGGCTGTACTGCGTGCAGGCGGGAGGCAAGAACATCCGCATCTGCGTGATGAACAACCTGCTGCCGCGCGCCGTGCCCATGCACCTCAAATACGACCTGAAGGGCTCCACCTACAAGAGACGGGCCTCCGCCAAGGAGCGGGACAAGGCCGTACCCACCTTCAAGGACCTGGACTTCATCCAGGACCTGCCCGACGGACTGCTGCTGGAGGGGGACAACTACAACGCCCTGAGCAAGACCATCCACCGGGACTGTCTGGTGAGAGAACATCAAGTACATGTAGTAGACCTCTCATTGAGAGTTACTTGACTGGGGAAAACCTAATAGAGACAGTATGGCGACTGAATAAGATATTAAATGGGACAGATGAAAACATATTTTGGCCATAAACATGGATGACATGACATTAATTGATTAGAAGAACAACCCTCTGTAAACAGGCAGTAGACTAAGGGTAAAGGGTAAATGATATGGGAGAATAAGGTGACAATATGAATGACACGGCCTGGCCCAAAGTTCAGGAGGTTATGGGACATAACTGGGCATTCGTTTGTAAACGAATAAGACATAATTATCTAACAACTGTCACCTCTCAATTAGTTCCAACCCAACTCCTTTGGGAAACTTTGTGACAGCTGTTGAAAGTTGTGGTACCATTAACAACCTATACGCAGGCAAACCATTTTCATTATGCTTTAAGTAGCATGTGACGTGTCAAACTAGGGGGATTTCATGATTCTGAATCCATTGCCAACATTAGTTTTTGCACGAAAAACACTCCTTCGGCTATGGCTTTATGGCCTAATGTGTGTTTAGTTTTTTTTCCTTGATCTCCTGGGTCCCCCACCTTCTTCGTCTCCCCCTTTTCTTTTCTATGAAAATAACGATACGACGGGAACGATGCACACAAAAAATGAAATCTCTCTTTTTTACTGTTTAATGTGTGATGTGACATTAAAGCTGATTGTGATTGTGTTGGGTCGTGTTTCAGCTGCTGCAGAGCTTCAAGATCATGGACTACAGCCTCCTGATGGGCATCCACAACCTGGAGCAGGCCAGGAGGGGGGTGGGGGGGGGAGGAGGAGGGGGAGGAGGGGGAGGGGGCGGTGGTGGGGGTGGACATTCGGGGGGAGACAGCGGCGAGGGGGGAGGAGGAGGGGCCGTGACCCCGGACCAGCTGCGGCGGCCCCAGGCCCAGAAGAGCCTCTACTGCACCGCCATGGAGTCTATTCAGGGGGAGGCGAGGGGGAAGGGAGCCATGGAGTCAGAGGACCAGTGAGTCTGTCCCTATATAATAATAATAATAAAACTTTATTTGTATAGCACCTTTCATGACATGAAATGCAGCTCAAAGTGCTTTACAGAACAATGGAGAATAAAAAGAAAAGCAAGGCAACAACATTAAAAAACAAGCAGTAATGCAATACAGTGAGGACATGAATAACAAAAATAAAAAATAAAAGATCAATTAAAAGCAATGTTCTAGAAGTGGGTCTTGAGCTGAGCTTTAAAGATGTCCACAGAGGCTGCCTGTCGAAGGTACAGTGGGAGCTTGTTCCATGCCGACGGCCCGTAGAAGCAAAAAGCTGCTTCCCCGTATTTTTTAGTTGCCATTTCTTTTGGCAAAGCGAGCAGGCCAGCAGTGGAAGACCTTAGGGGGCGGTTTGGGACATATTTAGGCAGGCAGTCATGTAGGTATAGGAAGGTGCGAGACCATTGAGAGCTTTATACACAAGTAAAATAATTTTAATATCTAGTCCATTCAGTGGGAGGCGAGGGGGAAGGGAGTCAGAGGACCAGTGAGTCTGTCTCTATCTCTAGTCCACTGACCATACATTTAAATTAAAAACTCATTCAGGCGCCACTGTTTCAGCTAAAGGAAAATGAAAATCCATTGTGCACGTCATGTGCTCTTCTATCTCCCTTCTGGCTCCAAAACTGTGGAATGCACTTCCCATTGCAGTCAGAACTGCAGCATCACTCCCAATCTTCCGCCATAGTCTGAAAACCCACCTTTTCAGACTCCATCATGGCCCATAGCACTTACCCCACCCCCTTAGATAGTATTTCTCTAGACTTGATACAGTCTTGATATAGTCTGCATTTGATACAGACTTATAGCATGTTATGTAGACAGCACTATAATTGCATTGTATGTAGTCATAGCACGTCATAGTACATATGTATAGCATAGTATAGCATAGTATAGTATATATGTATAGTTTATATGTATAGTTTCATTATATAGATATTCCACTGTTCTTAGCTTACGCATGTTTCATGATAAATGCTTTTTATGTGATGTATTCCCATGCTTTTTTGTTCTTGCTTAATGTAAGTCGCTCTGGATTAAGAGCGTCTGCTAAATGCCTACATTGTAATTGTCATCACGTCACGTGCACACCGGATTAGAGCAAAATAATATACATAAATACAAAATGTAAAGACGTCATAAGGCGTCATTGGGGGAGAAAGAAAAAAGACCCTAACTGTGGCCGTTGTCGTTCCCAGCATGGGGGGCATCCCAGCGCGTAACACCAAAGGAGAGAGGATGCTGGTGTACATCGGAATCATCGACATCCTGCAGTCCTACAGGTCAGCGCTTCCTGACTGTATTACATGAAAATCCTGTATTATTCTGCACCTCAGATGTCTGACTGCCATATAAGATGTGGCTTATTGTCGCGTCTAAATAATCAAATGAAGTAAAGTGTGTGTCTATATACACCATGGAGATTCATCCAGCCATGGACTGTACAGTAGACTTTGATATGAAAAGGGTTGTAAACCACTGGAATAGAACAACTGAAAGATGTTTTTTTTTACATGCCAAAGATGATTGTTTAAACATGACAAAACCTCAATGATGTGTAGACAATGTGTACAATAGAGGTAATATCTGTCATAACTGTGATTCTTTCTTTTTTTTAATGTCATTTGGTTTAGATTCATCAAGAAATTGGAACACTCGTGGAAGGCCCTAGTTCATGATGGGGTAAGCAACAGGATATAAGGTCCATGGTCCTAACAAAACACCTATTCAGTATTTTAGCTGTGACGTGAGCGCCCCCTCCTGAGATACTTCCGGGTCCTACTTTTGTGTCGCTTTTGTGTCCCCATAGAGTTATACTGTGACGCTCCGTCTGACTAAATCTGAGACGAAAACAACCACGAAAGTCTAATTTTACCGCTTTCCTCGCAACAACAAAGCTGCTGCTCTCCCAAATCTGGCTGTGACAGGCTGTCTGCCCCACACTGGAATAATATCGCCATTTTATTTTATTGTGTCAACTAAATCCTCATTAATGCAAACTAGATTCAACATACTAAGCCTGCACGCATTCTAAATATGCCCCCGAAATATTTTACAGAGCAAATGGACTGTTGCCACCTTCAAAAATAATGATGATAATAGTTTTAATTGTCTCCACATAATATATTTTTATTATCATGGACACTTGTACAAGCTGGTTCCTCTTGGACCCGGACGTAACGTAGCACTACAAAATGACGTCAGACTTAAATACTGAATACAGGTCCATGATGGGGTAAGCAACAGGCTATAAGTCCTGGGGACTTGTTTCCATTGTGGTCCTATGTATTCAATTAATCTACATAGCATACAACAAGTATTCACACATCATGTCATCAACAAATACAAAGAAGATCATGGGATAATTACATTTACCTCCCCTTGTCTCCTGATAGATTTCTCAGGCCAGTTTTGAAAGAAACCTTGTCAGTGATTGACATGTTTTAATGGCTGGTGTCTGCCTTCCATATTTTAGTGGAGTAGTGTTCCTCAGACAATGGGATGGTGTCAGGGCATTCCGTTTCTCAGACAATACGTATGTTTTGACACAACAATGTGAGACCAGTTGCAAACTGGTAAAAAATATAATTACCAAAAAAAAGTATAGGGCCTATTATTAGACAAGAATATGACACTGGCACAAGATTAAATTCAGATTTGAGTTTTGTTTTTAAGCGAAAAGTGGTAAAAAAAATAACCGTGTGTGTGTGTGTGTGTGTGTGTGTGTGTGTGTGTGTGTGTAGGACACGGTGTCAGTCCACAGGCCTGGCTTCTACGCTGAGCGCTTCCAGCAGTTCATGTGTAACACTGCATTTAAGAAGATCCCATGTAAGTAAACATGCTTACAACAGAGACCATGTGACATTACATGGTCTAGACATGATCCCATAACATGCTTTAACCCATTCTGACCTGAGATCAGATTCTACAAATGTCTTCTACATCCATGTGGACTATAGGCATGCCACGGTATGAGAATTTACAGTACGGTACGGTGCCGATATTGATAACCTATACCTCGGTATTCCACGGTATTTATATTAGTGTTGCTGTCTTTCAGCAACACTAAAGGTCATCATTACACACTGGCGAATTGGCGACGCGATATATTCGTGCAAATAATTCGCATTTAAAAAAAAACAATTGAAGTCCATGCAAGCTTCCACATGGCGAATGCGCGAAAATGCGACCGTTTTCGCTCTTTATTTGTTCGCTCTGGTTTCGTATTTTGCAAAGATTCGCAGGCGAACTGCAACATGCAATATTTCACATTTTCAGATCGCTTATTCGCATCGCGTCGCTAATTCGCCAGTGTGTAATGACCTTAACTCAAAGGTATAGGAAGCAACTTTTCAATCTACTGTAGCTGTGTTGGTGAAAATAAATGTTTTGCCTTAGTCTGCGAGTGGAGTTGCACTGCATGCGCCGCCCACCGACGCCGTATTTAAATACCGTTAAACTCGGAAATCTCACGGTATCAACACCGTGGCTGTTGCGGTATTACAGAAATCCGGTAAACCGCGGCATGCCTAATGTGGGCGTGTCCTGTATGAGCTGCGGTGCAGTGGGTTGGTGGTGTCATTGACACCGTGTCCCTCTTCTTCCTCGTTGGGGTTTTTCAGTGAGGCCCTCTCCGTCCAAGAAGGGTCGAGGAGGAGGCGGCGCCCCCGGTGGTCTGAGGAGGAACCCCACGCTCAACGCTCACACGCCCCTGACCTACGGGGCGGGAGACCCCGCGCCCCTGACGTACGCCACGGGAGACCCCAGACTGCTCTACCACAGTCACTACAGGAGCATCGACACCGAGGGAGACGCAGGTACGCAACGCAACGCATGCACGCACGCACGCACACACGCACACACACACACACACACACACACACACACACGCGCACACACACACACACACACGCACGCACGCACGCACGCACGCACGCACGCACGCACGCACGCACGCACGCACGCACGCACGCACGCACGCACGCACGCACGCACGCACGCACGCACGCACGCACGCACGCACGCACGCACGCACGCACGCACACACACACACACACACACACACACACACACACACACACACACACACACACACACACACACACACACACACACACACACACACACACACACACACACACACACACACACACACACACACACACACACTGCTCTACCACAGTCACTACAGGAGCACTGAGAGTGAGGGGAGTCAAGAGTTGAGACAAATAACCATTTCAGTTTAAGTGTACTTTTTTTAGCAAAAGGCCGACGCACACCTCAGAAGGCTAGTGATAAGTGAAGGCTAGGTGTGTAGGGCAACAGAGCGTCGCAGTCCCTCCCCCTTTCAGAACGACGAGTGGCCCAGGAAATGATTCTCCATTCATTTTCTCCATAGGCTTTGCAAGAAAGTATTTATTTAAAGACTGTAAGCCGCGGACAAAGCCAACTCGGACCGTGACAAATCATGACAATGAACACAATTTTATTCATTCATTCACTATGACTAAAACTAAATAAAACATTGTCTCGTCTCCCCCCGCCCCCCCAACACAGAGGTGCATTCGGGCAGACCGGACCTGGTTCCCAGGACCCCTCCCCCTCTGGCAGGAAGTACCGGCGGTGACCCCGAGGTCAACATGTCCACCTCGTCTCTGGGCAGCAACGGACTGGCCCCCTCCTCTCCTCCTCTACGGTACTGTAACCAAACAGTTCAGGCTACGACCCCCTCAGAAACAAACAAAACAATCATATTGGAACTGGGGGGACCCAAAGTAATCCCTTGTAAAATTGTGCACAAAAAAGTACTTTTGGGGGACTAGGTTGGTGGAGGGTGTGTAGAGCCCAGGATCACATTAGATGATTGACACAGGGGTGAAAAATGGGTTACAAAATCGTGGGATAAAAATATATATTTAAACAAAAAGACTTTCGCCATAGTAAAAAGTGAAACGGTAATATTTTCATGAAAATGTAAGATAGTTTTATTAATATTGGTATATGTATCTCTCTCTCTGTATCTCTCTCTCTCTCTCTCTCTCTCTCTCTCTCTCTCTCTCTCTCTGTGTATCTCTCTCTCTCTCTCTCTCTCTCTCTCTGTATCTCTGTATCTCTGTGTCTCTCTCTCTCTCTCTCTGTATCTCTCTGTATCTCTGACATGTGTCTCTCTCTCTAGGTCTGTGGGCGTAGAGGTTCATAAATCGGCCAACACAGACGTGGAACACGGTTCTTCTCAAAGGTAGCATGATGTTATTTAAAGTTTATTAATTTGTCTTTAACTATCAAGAGTGTAAAAAAATGTACGCTCTCGAGAGTTAGATTATTGTTAAACATCTGCATTACTTAATTTACAAGATGTCTTCACAATTTACAATTTACAATTTAGGCATTTAGCAGACGCTCTTAATCCAGAGCGACTTACATTAAGCGAGAACAAAAAAGCATGGGAATACATCACATAAAAGCATTTATCATGAAACATGCGTAAGCTAAGAAAGTAACAGTGGAATATCTATAATGAAATTATACATATAAGCTATACATATATACTACTATGCTATACATATGTACTATGGCGTGCTATTCACAATTAGAGAATGTAGAGAGATGTAGAGAATGTAGATGTTTCTATATATCTTTGATCAACCTGTTATCTCTACTATGCTACCACATCAAAGTCATATCCAACGACACCAACATTTAGTTTTGGGTCTGAGAGGCTAAACCTCATCAAATGTGACCAGATTTGACTGAGAGCCTGTCATCGTGCAAATTCCAGCTTTTCACCAGAGGAGAAAAACTTTTTTTTTCTTCTAAATGAGTTAATAGCACAGGCAGACTCTTCACGTACTAGAGCATGTCTGAAATAAGTGTCACGGCTGAAATCGACGAAAATTAAAAGAAAAAATCTAATGTCACAAATGGTGGTCGCATATAATAATAATAATAATAATAATAATAATGGATATGAAAAAGGGTTGAAAGCCACTGCTGTAGATCTTTTTAACTCTTGTTTCTTTCTGTGTCCACATGGGGGCAGTGTGGGAGCAGAGGCCATGCTGGACAACGCAGACAATCTGTCTGGACAGGAAGACGTCGTCTCACTGTCTGACATCATCCCTGAGACCGAGATCTGCTTTGTAAGACACGCAACGCACGCACGCAACGCATGCACGCACGCACGCTTTTAACCACTGTTCATTCAGAATCAGAATTCAGAAGTCTTTATTGCCATGACATGTAAACATTTTGGTTTGGTGGACAGTAGAGTGCAGTTACAACATTAGGACATAAGTGTAAAACAGGCACAAGACAACATAGTGAATAACTAGAACTGCACTCTGTCGAGTGCATACTTGCTTGTTGCACACTAGTAGGCCATAAATGGCCTACTAGTGCGCAAGAAAGAAGAAAAAAAAGTCAGGAGACAACACTATTTGTCTTGTTTTTCGTCTTATAAATTATTTGATCGGCCCCAAAACATTGTGTTCATTGTCATGATTTGTCACGATCCGAGTTGGCTTTGTCCGCGGCGTAACCGTCTTTAAATAAATTAAATAAGAAAGTGCCGATGGGAGAATGCATTGGGGTTTCATTTCCTGGGCCACTCGTTTTTCTGAAAGGGGGAGGGACTGCGGCGCTCTATACTGTGGTTACTTTGCACCGTATACACCGTCCCAGCAATTTTTATGCGTATGAACCGTCCCAGCAAATGACGTAATGGCTAGTTGTGCATGATAAAACCAATGGTTTTCGATGGTGGTGACGTAATGACGATATGTTTTAGTGTCGGGAGGATTAAAGGTAATGCTCCTATGTATACATGTGTGTAATCTGGCACCACTGCTGTATCAGGCACAAGTAGTCATTACGTCATTTGCTGCATACCCATCGAAAATGCTGGGACGGTGCATACACGATTCCCGTGCGAAACTACGTAGTACTTGCGCGCTCTGCTTGCGCAAGTAAATATAAAGTGCATAGAGTTCAAGTGTTCAGGTCAGTTGAGAGCACAAGTCGGTCCATTCCACTCTGAGTGTGGATGAAGGGAGGATAGGAGGGGGTCAGACACACACACACACACACACACACACACACACACACACACACACACCAGCAGCATTGAGGAGCCGGAGGGGAGTAGCTGGTAATTTGTACGTCTCTCGCTCCACAGTAAAAAAGAAGAAGAAGAAGAAGGGGAGAAAATGAATGCTGGATCTATATGAGGAAATCAACTTGAACTCAAACACTTCTGGAAGAGAAGAAGAAGAGGTTTGGGCGAGAGTCATAAAGACACACACACACACACAGAGAGAGAGAGAGTCACTCATCCACAGCCAATCTATACTCTCTCTCTTTTGCCTCTATACACCTGCAAGAGACGGAAGCGGGTGGGTGCGGGGGGGGGGGTCTTCAGGGGGGTGGGGGGGGGGGGGTGCGGGCTCCACATGGTCTTGGGTGGGGGAGGGGCTACACAGGGTATGCTGCTTCACAAAGGGATCTCTGAATCCGGGACTTCACATTATTTCAGATCTATACGGTCAACGGCCAAGGGTGTCGAGTCCCCATGCACCCCCGACCCATACCGGCTTAATCTGCATCGTCGAGGGTGCTTTGAATTCAAACCAAGGGTGCTCTTGGCACCAGACCGACCTCTAGATCTATAGAGCGCCTCTGCGTTATTTAATTTTTTTAACCACAGGACCTTTTCACGGAGATCTAGCACAGCCCGGGATACACGGAACAAGACCCAACCAGCTCATAGCGTTGCTGTGAGCTCATAGTGTTGCTGTGAGCTCGTAGATCGGCTGGTTTCGTTGAGCGACTAAGTGTGAATCAGGCTAAAAAAAGATTACGGAGGAGAGCACAGCCCTGCGAACTGACCGTAAAATGTCTTAGGGGTGCTCCAATCCGATCAGGGACCGATCCCCGTGTCTTAGGGGTGGTTCAATGTGTGTTTTAACCAACACACACAGACGTAAAGGGTGTTCCGATAGAGCGCTGAGTGAGGCGGTTTCAGTATTCATTCTTTGGGGGACACAGCGGTGCAGCTAAAATGGTGTCGTCGGCGTGGAGCTTATTTAATGGGAGTCACGGCGGGGGGATTTTTACCGCGCGCTCGCTTGGCTCGCGGTAAACCATCCGTGTGCTTTCTACCGCTCAGCGACAGACAGACAGACAGACATTTGGGGTTTGAACCAGGCCTGTCACAATTATCACATAATGACATTATTTTTTGCACGACCGTCAATCGTTTGCAGAAATAAACGAGAAATACTTTGTAAATGTAGTATTTAAGTTATTTGTCATATTTACCCTATAGTGTGCAATTTTTAAGTGGTGCAACCACTTCTACAACCAGCTCGCAAGTCCGTGTACCTGTTTGTTTGTGATGTAGGCACGTCAAATGAGCACGAGTGGTGTGCGCACGCGTGAAATTGGAACGACAGAAGTATGTGCGCACGCACCCGCGTGTGTGTAGTGCCGTGCATGTGCGCGTGCACCCGCACCCGTGTGTGGATGTCGTTGCTAGATAATTAGCGTCAATGCTAGCGAGCTAAAATATAGCCATCGTTGCTCTAGAAAGCACCAATGTTTCCATCTAGACCACCGGATTATCAGCAAAAACCTCCGAAAATCGCGCTAATGGACCAAACCATGGAGAGCTCCGTAGATTAGGAGTTATTCAGCTTTTAGAGAGGGGAGTTGCGCCACTTGGTTCACACAGGTGTGATTTTTTTGATTACGAAGCCTAAAAGGCTAACTTAACCCATTTAGGCCTGAGGACGATTCTACAAAATGTCTTCTAAATCCTGACAGTTTTCTGAAAAACCCTGTGTTTCTACGTCAGTCGTTCTCAAACTATTTCATGTCAAGGACCCCCAGAATTATATGTATTTGGCCCGCCGACCCCAATCTCAAAATATGTTGTTCCAGGGACCCCAGAAGCAAAGATTTGAGTTAAAAACGTTATATATTAAAAGATATATCCACCACATTTTTTACGAATTTTCTAAAAATACCAGACCTACAAGCTTGTAGCGCAGCACTCGGTGCCGCGCTACGAGCTTGTAGATCTGCTATTTTTCAACAGCTAAATTATAACGTAATGCTTAAAACATCAAAAGGGGTTCCCTCGTCAACTTAGATGTGTAATCGTGACAGCCCTAGTTTGAACCTCTACACTTACTGTATATGTCACATTATTTTGGAGTTTCACGATATTCGATGGACGGACGATGGCTGCGTACTGCTCACAGGGGCAGACAAACAAACAAACAAACAAACAAAACAAATACTTTTAATTTTAATTATAGTTTTACATACCGGCACACGTCATTTCCTTTATTTGTTTTTGGAGACGGGAGGGGCGTCTAAAGTACTACTTTTTATCCCAATCTCTCTTCTTAAAGTTTTATTAGTAATTAATATTTTCATATTGTTTTTAATTAAGCCTGATTCATACTTAGCGGTGGCAACAGGGTAATAATATTAATAACAAACAAACTCTGTATAATAATATTAATCAGAGTTTGGCCTATAGTGTTCCACCAGGGGGAGCCGGTGAGTCGGGCTGCTGTGAGCAACAATGGCCCTGTGTACACATTACACAACCCTTTCACATTTTATAGATTTTATATACAGTAACCCAGCGTTATGATAAGCACATTGTCCTGGCAGGGCGGCAGCTCTGCAGCGTTACAGAACTGTAAACTAAGGGTCCGTTTGGTTCCAGTGTACACTACAGTACACTACAGTACACTCTCAGTGTTGTTACAGACCCATCTGGAAGCCCCTCTCGTAACTCCTGAGGGTCCGTGGACCACACTTTCAGAAACCACTTATTAGAGTTCAACGCTGCCCGGGTCCGACGGGTCGCACTACATTTCACGGCCTGGGATTGGTCCGGAAGTTATACAGTATTATTCTTTTTTTTTTTCCTGTCACACACAACCTCTTCTTTTCTGTGTTTAAAACTCCATAACAAAAGAACAACTTTTCCCGATATCCATTACAACCCTGAAAGATATATATATATATATATATATATATATATATACATACATACATCATCAGACAATAAGAAAGAAGCCGTTTTCCTTGACTTGCCATGTGTGGAACTTAACAAAAGCTGGCGAGGGCAAAACGGCGGTTTTCTAGAATGTAAAACATTAGAATGTCGACTGAATTCAGACTGTGTTTCTGTGTGTCTACAGGCCCTATGTGTGCCAAGCTTATGTATTATGTATGTTTTATTTTATTTTGTATTTCATTTTGTATTTTATTTTCTCAAGTGCATCTCTGGTTCAATCCATGCTGTTCTCGTCGAGTCGTGATATGTATTTTATTATAACTGAATTGTTACTTGGTCGTATAAGATGGCAGTGTACTACCAATGCCGAAAAATTGCAGATCTATAATAAGCTCACAACGTGCCGCGGTGCGATGCGTTGTGAGCTTATAGATCTGCTATTCCCGCCGTAAAGAACCAGGCTGGAGAGAACGGGGCGGGAAAAAAAAGGAATTTCTCACAGAATCGCAGACAGATAAGAATGTTTGTTTTTATTTGTATTCCTTTGTAAATGCCATGGGTTCGTTCGGCCTTGAGCGTATATACAGTAAACCGTTGCAAAAATGCTGATTCCAGCAGCAAGCACGGCAGTTTAAAAACCCACTTAACTCACTTAGAATCGTTGAATGCCTTCGTCCAGGTTAAAGGACCACTTCACCACTTTTCAACCTATCTTCATATAGTAGGTCCTCACAAATAATCATGACAAAATGGCACAATATTTTTCTACTCTACTCTGTCTGTGTCTCATAGGAGGGCTGTGGGCAGTTCAGAAACCGTCTTCCAGTGACATCATCGATGGGGAATATACAAGCTAATAGAAACGGCAGGCTTTCTAGTCCTGAAAAGTTGCAATACGAAAATGGAAGCCATCGTTCTCACGATAATGAAAATGTAAACATTTTTGTAAAATAAATCTTGTTTAAAAAAAAATCTGCCTAATGATGATGTCACTGGAAGACGGTTTCTAAATTGCCCACAGCCCTCCTATATGAGACACAGACTAGAGTAGAAAAAAATTGTGCCATTTTATCATGATTATTAGTGAGGACCTATTATATGAAGATAGGTTGAAAAGTGGTGAAGTGGTCCTTTAATGCCTCTGGTGGTGATTCATCCAGGTTACCCGTGCCTTTTTATTCTACGAGGCCAACAGCGTTCGCTCGTCTTTACGTGTGAAAGGGTTTAGAAGAGTCACGACAACAACGCGTCCATCCTTTCCCAGAACAGCGGGTTGGGACCCGGTTGTGGTTTTAGGACCCATATGTATGTGGGTTCCTTCATTAGTTTTGTTTCCTACATTTTGTTTATTATTTCAACAACAAAAAAAACATTCAGGAAAAACAAAAAAAAGCTACATTAATTCCATGAAGATAGAAATTCCCTAAATGAGAAAACAAACGTTTAACCCATTCTGACCTGAGATCAGATTCATACGAGGTTTCCACTGGACACACACTGGTCTGATTAACCCATTCTGACCTGAGATCAGATTCTAAAAATGTCAGTCGTTCTTCGATTTTTCAAAAATAGCAGACCTACAAGCTCGTAGCGCGCCACTCGGTGGCGCGCTATGAGCTTGTAGATCTGCTATTTTTCAATAGCTAACACCAAAATGGGTTCCCGTTCAGAATGGGTTAAGGATTATTAGTGAAAATGGCAGATCTACAAGCTCACAACGTGGTCTCTCTTTGTTTTGAGGTCTAATCTCTCTCTGTTGGGTCTCGACCTGAAAGGATTGGGAACCACTGATCTAATGCATATCAAACTATAATAAGGCTCCTTGAATCCTTCAAAAAGGTCGAGAAAATATGTACTGTATAAGTTAGGCTTATACGTTTAGGTACCGTCTCTGCAAAAAAACCCGTTAACAGGCACACGCTTAAATAAGAAATATCCAGAGAAACATTTTCCGATGCCTTTGATGCGAGCGATTATTAGAAAGAAAGAAAACATATTTGTCTTTGTTAGTTTTTAATTTGTTTCTTCTATTTATAGGTGTGGTCCCTGTGTAGTTTGTATCTGGATCGGGCCCGCCGTAACTCGCCAAAACGTGTAGAAAACTCGCCAGAATGTGAAGAACACTCGCCGCGGGACGACTCTTCTTCACATTCTGGCAAGTTTTCTTCACTTTTCGGGGCACTTTTCAGCAGCTGCAGCTGCAAGTTTCTGAATGTTCTCAGAGCCTGCATCTCCTCGTATTCCTCTCACCAACAGTGTTAATGTTCCTACTTCCTAAGAGACTAATCACACTTTTAGGTGCTCACAGAGACTGTGTGCTCTCACCAACAGTGTTAATGTTCCTAAGAGACTAATCACCCTTTTAGGTGCTCATAGAGACTGTGTGCTCTCACCAACAGTGTTAATGTTCCTCGATCTTTAAACTATGACAATTTCGTCAAACAAATACAAACTTGTCTAAAATGTCAGGGAGGGACTATATAGTGGAGAAGAGATCCAGTACAACTAAGTCGTTTTATACTTGGTTTTGCGTGCGGGTTTGTCACATTCTGAAAGTAGCAGATCTACCACCTCGATGTGTCACGCTTGCGACACGCTGTGAGCTTGTAGATCTTGTACTTTTCGGCATTCAGCTAATGAATTGCATTTTTATTTTTATAGCGCTTTTCCAAGTGCTCAAAGCGCTTTACAATGGTTCATTTATTCATACATTGGGAGGTGAAGCGGCGAACAGTCGACACCAGCGTCCTCACTTCCCACATTCACACACCAATGGTGGCATGAAGCTCACACCAACCAACTCATTGGAAGAGCTAGAGAAGCTATAAGAATCAATCAGACTCCATCGCAGCCTGCTATGAGATACATTTCAGCTAAATCAACCGTAGGTTTAGTCGACTGACTAAAACCATATGGTTTTTAAGTCAACTAAAACTAAAACATTTCAAAAGACTATGCCTAAACTACGACTAAATGAAGATGTGCCGTCAGAATCAACACCGCTCACCACCGACACTAAACCAATGCAACGTGGACAAGCCTGCCGTCGTTTGTTTTTAGTCCTTAAGAAGCATATTTATTATACGATTGTTACTATTATAAGCACTTCGTTTGTAGGCCCGAAGTTAATCGAATCTTCCACTGTATGACGTACCGTAGATTTATAATGTAACCTAATGTATTACAAGGGTGGGGGGGGGGGGGGGGGGGGGGAGGGAGAAGAGAACACAAACAAAGTCCAATACTTTTACTAGCGTGTAATTAATTACTCGTTTTGGAGGGTGAATGAATGGGGATTTCGTTGTTTTTATACATTTTAGTTTCTGATAAATGAATACAATGCCCTCCGTGTGTAAGGAACTCTGGGGGTCGAAGAGCTCTGTTTAGATTATTATTATTTTTTTGTATCTTAACGTGAATGTTTTCACACGGAACGAGATGGAAACGATTGTTCGCCGGATCTCGTATCGTCGCTGTGGGGGGTTGTAAAAACTGTTCATGTCCCGAGCGGGAAACGAGGGTAAAAATGTCACGTGTTTCCAAATGTAGTGAAGTAGTTATTATTTAAATACTAGTAGTTATTATTTATACTAGTAGTTATTATTTATGCTAGTAGTTATGTATACTAGTAGTTATTATTTAACTTAACCTTTGTGCCCACATATATGGAGCTGAGTGATTTGTTGGTGATTGATGCAACACACTCCATATTTGGACGTAGCTCCATATATGGGCACAAAGGGGGGACACACACACGCACGCCCGGACAGACATGATCTGCTAGGTCTCATAGTAAGTGCTCACTGCGTTCGCAAACAACTGACGGTGACAAAACAATGTTATAACTGCCACCGAATTAGTTAAACGTTCAGTCAATACACACTATCTATATTTGACTGTATGATCAAATATGAGTGATTGTGATTGTATATCGTTAAACGATACAGAGCAACCTCCCCGCCGTGACAATATGCACCGCAGAGACAGTCTGTGTATTTTTGGACCACAATTCTTATATGAAAGAAACGGTTCTATAAGGTTATTCTCCATAGAGGAAAAGCTTCCGCGACAGACCCAGGGGATGAACGAGTCGACGTCAGGACTTCTTGTTTTTTAGTCACAAACTCTTGTCAATAGTTGTCTTTTGTTTGAATATTTATAAAACTCGCACAGAACACTATAAACCACTCAAAAATGATTTATTTTTGCTAGGTTTGTGTGACACTTGTACGGTGAAGTTATACAAAATATATATATATGGACATACGATGTTTTTCCCCCCCGACCGCGACGATATGTTTTCAAAGGCCCCGAGAGAGTTGTTGTTGTTGTTGTTGTTGTTGGTTGCCAGTGGTGGTAAAAAGTACTAACTTTTTATTTATTTTTACTTAACCCATTCTGACCTGAGATCAGATTCATACGAGGTTTCCACTGGACACACACTGTTCTGATTAACCCATTCTGACCTGAGATCAGATTCTGGAAATGTCAGTAGATTTTTTCAAAAATAGCAGACCTACAAGCTCGTAGCGCGCCACTCGGTGGCGCGCTGTGAGCTTGTAGATCTGCTATTTTTCAATAGCTAAAGCATGACATGATGCTAACACCAAAATGGGTTCCCGTTCAGAATGGGTTAAGAGTAAAAGTCCAGAATTAAACATCTTACTTGAGTAAAAGTACAAACGTATAAAGTAGCCTACTCTTTATGCAGAATGTCCCATTTCCCACCGTTTTCATATGTATTCAATAATGGTTTTGTAAATAGCATCTACTGTACAAGCTCACAATGCGTCGCGCCGCGAGCTTGTAGATCGTCTATTTTTAAAATGGCCCGAAAATGCATATATAGGGGCTGGAGTGGTTAATGTGTGTGTTGGTAATAATAATAATCCAAATCTCATGCAAAGGAACTTTAAAGGTATATTCAGTGATTTCACTCAAAAAACCTTAGGTTTCGTTTTTGGCTGGGACCTAAGCCTTCGTCCAATCAGGATAGAGAGTCAAAAACGAAACCTACGGTTTTTTGACCCCAGGGGTTAACTGGGGACAGGGAGGAACTCCTTATATGGTCAGCACACTCTATAGTAGAGAGGATTATCACAACAAAACAAAAAAATAAGTGTTATTTGAATTAAGTGAAATCACTTACTCTACCTTTAAAATAAATGTATTTGAGTCATAGTAATGTTATATAGTAAAAGTATTGGAATTGGGAAATACTCAAGTAAAAGTCCAAATACCTCAAGTAAATGTACTTGGTAACTTTCCGCCACTGCTGGTCACCGCCGCCTCCAGCTCGGACGACTATATTTTTACTGTGTATAAAAAAAATGTGTAAAATATGATGTAAATATAGAAGTCACAGAAATGCCTTCTCCATGCAACGATGTGCTGCCTGTTCTTATATCTTCTGCCATGTTTTCATTCAAGTGGTGGTGATGATGATCTTGTTTTGTTTTTTCATATTGTCACTGATTTGAAAGGATTAAACATAATATTTTATAATTCTTGATGATTCCGTCTCGCTCATTCCGCAGCTATATCTTCTCGCGAATGAGCTGTTCAGTGTATACTCACGTCATAGGGCCGATTCATACTGCTATTTTAGAGCCGAATAAAAGTCGGTTCGGCTCTGTAGAGCCTACAATGTGACGTCATTTGGCTCTGTAGAGCCTACAATGTGACGTCATTTGGCTCTGTAGAGCCTACAATGTGACGTCATTTGGCTCTGTAGAGCCTACAATGTGACGTCATTTGAGGTTCTGAAGTCCTGAAGTCGTCTCTTCGGTGCTACTGAAAATTTCTGACGAGCCGAAATCATTTCGGCACTACAGCGCCGAAACAGAGGTAAAATAGGAGTATGAATCGGCCCATAGTCATGTGACATCAGTATGTGTGTGTGTGTGTAAGTATATATTTTATTAGTGCATCTATATAGCGCTTTGAAGCACTTTACAATGATTTAGTCTGCTTGCCAGCCCATATAGAGCCCCATTTGTAGCACCGTAAAGTTTTATGTTAGAAATGTCTAGTATTTAGCATTTAGAAACTGCCAGATGCTAACTTGCATATGTTGAGCAATTTATATAATAGGGGGTTATTATAATTATGTGACCATACCATTAACAACCTACAGTATGTAATGTAAAAAATGTCAAAATGGCATCATATTAACAGTAACACACAGCCTGCTGAGCATTTCAGAGAAATGCTTTCCCGGGGTGCTGAGGGATTAGGTTCAAAGCAGAAGGACTTTTTCCAAGGCCCACAGGCAGCAAACGTCGTCTGCGAGAATTTTCACACTACTTACCTCAAAAGAAAGCTTATGTTGTCGGCTCTAATACTTTTCTTTTCATTCTGGAGTTATTGTAACACCTGCTTTTGTCTAAAAGTGGTGTTTTTTAACCGAAAGTTGTCCAGCATTTATCCATTTAGAAATTACATTTGTTAATGTTATGAATGTTAATGAAAATACACAAACATATTTTGTGTTGAATATTTTCATTTAAATACTTGCCATATTGTTTTAATATAACACATAGGCCTATTACATAATATTACAATAACACATGAGTCATTCATGTTTCACACATACAATGGCACACACGTGTGATGATCAGATTTGCATTTATATTGTAGGCTATTATTTACTGTATGTTGTTATAGGCCCGTTATTTATTCTGCAGAAACACAGATAAAAAAAACAACTACATACTCTAATATTGTTTTGACTTATTGTAATTTACAATGCAGATGTTTAAAATATAGCAAAAACAGCGTTTTGAGCTTGTAGATTGGCTATTTTTGCTCCTGTATATGCAATGTGGCCCTCTGGAGTGTGTGTGGAAATATAGTGGCCCTCTCCATCTTCAAAGGTCCCCACCCCTGCAATAGGTGACACTCCACAGTATACAAGGGTATAGGAAAATGTGCCAAGCAGCCAATTAAGTGTCCAATTTGTGAATCAATAGCCATTTTAAATCTGTAAAAAAAAACTTTTAGGGCACATGTAAGTAGGCTACTCTAGTATACGCCATTTAAAAATACATATCATGAATGCATTTTTAAATACATGTATGACATTTAAAAGAACACATTCATTACGAGGTCTCCTCAAACTCTTATTCTGAAGGCCTTATCCTAGCTATAGCTCCCAACCCGGAAGTAAACTGGAAGTGCATTCCTAGCTTAAAAGACAGCTGTCTGCAGCCAGACAGGCAGACACTATTGGTCCGTCCATAAAATAGTGAACAGACGTTTTCTTAACCCAGTTGGACGTGTTGAGGGACAGTCTGCCGTTTTCAACCTGAAGACACAACGAGGACAACCCAGATAGAGGTCTGAGCAACCAGATCTTCACTCTAACTTGTTGAGAAAACAGTGAGTAAAGAACTATTATAGTATCTGTACAGAGTAAACCTCAGCTCTGGTCCATAGCCCTAATGCTAATCCTGCCCTAATGCAGTGCAGAATTAGCATTAGGGCTATATGGACATGTAAACAGCTGATACCTTCTTATGTACAGCTGAGCTTTGAGGGTCTGTGTGTGTAAACACAAACATTGAAGACGAAATTGTGTAAACACAAACATTGAAGACGAAATTGTGTAAACACAAACATTGAATACGACATTGTGTAAACACTAAACAAAAACATTGAAGACAAAAGTATGTAAACACAAACATTGTTGACTTGAAGACAGCAGTGAGGACGCATATTTTTGATTGGCCGGTGTGAATGGGGTGGGAGACGTGCTATTGGTTGAGACAGATGATGTATGATTACATGATGATAAAGTGCACCCCTCACTTCACACAGGTGTGATTTTTTGAGTCCAGCTTCTGGGGTGTGTGACTGTGTTAAATGCCATTGACAATGAATGGACAATTTAGAGACATAACATACATGCGTAACAAACGTTGACGAAGGTGGGGACGAAAATTCGCATTGGCCGGAATAAGATGATGTAGCCTATGATGATTGAGCGCCTCTCACTTCACACGGGTGTGATTTATTTGGCTTTGGCAATGTAAACAACTATTTCATGCCAATACAGCTCCTTTTGAATTGAACTGAGTTACCTAATATTATTGTTGTTCTTGTTGACATCACTGTGTCTCAAAGTCTTCATTCCTTTGCATGGTTTCAGACCAGTGTGTGGAGTCCAGACTGCAGGTGAAGATGAACTCTCCAGACTCTTCCAGGGACATTTCTATTAAACAGGAGGAACCTGAAGACCACCCACACCTCGGTACGTTTCATTTTTTCTTTCTCTCTCTCTCTCTCTCTCTCTCTCTCTCTCTCTCTCTCTCTCTCTCTATCATGACAATGTTTATGTCTCGACATGCATATAGCCATCAATACTGTATTCAACAGACGTCGTTTCGAGGAAGCAATCTGATTGGTTGAAGTGGCCACCTTCAAACGAGCATGATGAAACACCTAATCAAAACAAAATAATCACACCTGTGTGAAGTGAGGGGCGTTAATATATTAAAGTCCAACTCATGTTGATTAGGTGATGTAATGATGATGTAAAAACAAACGGTGCAAACATTAAACAATAACTAAAGACAAACGATAAACCTGTGTCTAGGAGGGCCTGAAAAATCAGCTGTGCTGAGTCTCGCTGCGGAGCCGACTGGGTTGCTGGCTATAGCGATATTCTTGGAACATTTTTGGCCATAGTTGCTCAGTAAGGGACAGGTCGAAATGTAAGTAGGGATACCCCCCTGGAGGAAATGTATGTGCCCTGATATAAAATACCATCACCCTCCCTCTGAATGAAAATTAAAATCCAGTCCCCTCCCCAAGTGATTAAACAAAAATGAAGCAACCTCCCCTAACATGACATACCTCAGTAAAAAATATGCCTAAAACCCTCATCTTTATTTCAAACTTAAACATCAGTAAAAGTAGATTATTCTGAGAAAATAAATTGTCATAGAGCGTCCCAGTCCCGCCCTCTTTCATAACGACGCCAGGCCCAGGAAATGATTCCCAATGCATTTTCCCCATAGACATTTAAAAAACTATTTATTTAAAGACGTTTACGCCGCAGGCAAAGTCAACTCGAGTTGTGACAAATCATGACGACAAACACAATATTTTGGACCAAACAAATAATTACAAAGAAGAAAAACAACAAAAAAAGTGTTGTAACCTGCCGTTTTTTTCTGCTTTCTAATTATTTGTTCGGCCCAAAAAGGTTTGGGCCGAACAAAGTTTGTTGTCATGATTTGTCACGACAAGAGTTGGCTTTGTACGAGGCTTAAAAGGTCTTTAAATAAATACTTTTTGAAATGTCTGTCAGGAAAATGAACAGAGAATCATTTCCTTGGTAGGGGGCGGGATCGACTGCGACACTCTATTCATCCTGTTTTTGAATCCTGATCAACAACGATTATTGTCCCATTCTTAATCCAGTGTTGACTATCATGTTCTATGTTTCTGCTCCTAGACGTCCTGCACATGGTTGTGTGTAAAGAGGAGGTTTCCCCTAAACAGGAGAGCAGCCCCAGTCTGCTCCAGGAGGAACCACAGCCTCCACACATTAAAGAGGAAGAGGAGGAGCTACTCCAAAGACCAGAGGAGCCCACTGGATCAATGTTGACATTACTAGCAGTGAAAAGTGAAGATGGGGATGAAGACATGTCTTCACACTGCTCTGAAGTTGAATCTGACACTGAAGACAGTTTTGATTGGGATGAGACCAGTGGAGGTCAGTCGACTTCAAACACCAGCTCTATAAGCAGGAAGAGAGAACAGTTTAGCAAGACTTTAACTCAGCCAGGAGAAGCTTGCATAGACGTCCTGAATATCACAGGGAAAAAACAAATCTGTAAACATTGTGACAAGAGTTTCAAATACTCATGTCAACTGAAGACACACCAGCGTGTCCACACTGGAGAAAAACCTTTCCGTTGTACACTGTGTGACAAATGTTTTGCTGTGTCAACGTCTCTGAAAATACACCAGCGTATACACACCGGAGAAACACCATACGACTGTAAACTCTGTGACAAGAGTTTCAAATACTCAGGTCAACTTACGACACACCAGCATACCCACACTGGAGAAAAAAGTTTCCGCTGCACACAACCTTTCCGTTGTACACTGTGTGACAAATGTTTTACCGTGTCAAGTTCTCTGAAAGCACACCAGCGCATCCACACCGGAGAAACATATTGTACACTGTGTAACAAATATTTTGCTACGTCAAGTTCTCTGAAAACACACCAGCGTATCCACACCGGTGAAAAACCTTTCAAATGTAAACGTTGTGACAAGAGTTTCAAATACTCTGCTCAACTGACCACACACCAGCGTGTCCACACTGGACAAAAACCTTACCGGTGTACAACATGTAACGATAGGTTTTCCACGTCATGTTCTCTGAACAAACACCAAGGTGTCCACATTGGAGAAAAACTCTACCACTGTACACATTGTGGCAAGAGCTTGAGAGTGTTGGGTAATCTAAAGACACACCAACGTGGCCACGCTGGAGAAAAACCTTTCCACTGTAAACATTGTGACAAGAGTTTTACTTTGATCGATTGAATACCTTATTAGACAGACATGCAAACGGCAACAAGACACTTTAAAGGGCTGTATTTTGCGTGTCTTAAGTACCAGGTCTTATTACTTAACTTAAGACCTGGAGGCGTGATCAATGCCATTTGGCTATTCTGAGTGGCCAAAGAGCATTGACCACGCCTCCAGGTCTTAAGTTAAGTAATAAGACCTGGTACTTAAGACACGCAAAATACAGCCCTTTGTCTAAAAGGGCCCAAAAATAAGTCATTGCGGTCTAATTTCCTTTCGGGTCCTATGGAATCAATTCATAAACAAGATAACAAAATTCAATATCATCGCAAAATATAAAACACTATGGGCCCCATTTTAGCTCACTGGGAGGATCAAAATGAATTATGTTGGTAGGGAGGTGAATAGTGACTGTAATCTGTTATATTGAATTTGTACTGATTTATTGATTATGCTTATAACTGCTGTGTTCTGTATGGCGCCGCATTTCCTATAATAATGTCCTGCAGTTAAAGAAAGTTGTAATTATTTAAATTAGGCTATAGGCCTATCACCAAGATGGAATGAGAGTCACTATTGGGTAGTAGTAGTAAAAATGATAACATGCATCTATAGATCTAAGACAGGGGTGTCCACACTTTTTGGACTTGAGAGCTACTTTCAAAATGACCAGCTCAACTAGATCTACCCACCGGAAACATTCCAATACCGTTGCTGAACATGGCTTTGGAATAGTGGCGCTGGCAAGACATTTAAGACAAATGCACTTGGAATGGGAACGGGGGGAAATGGAATATGTAGAGTTTTTTTGTATCTACCGACATTTAGTATCACAATACCTTTAGACAAAGTATTGCATTATGGGTTTGAGCTGACAGGCACTTTTTTATGTCAGTCAAGTCAACTGAATTCAAGTGGCAGATGCCAAAAATTGTTTTTATATAAAAAATTAAATATCTTTTCATGTGATCTACCTGCACAGGCTTTGTGATCTACTTTTTGGGCACCCCTGATCTAAGAGGTTCTCCGTCCTAACATCGTTTGAGTATTGACAATAAATGTTTAGTTATAAAATCAGAACTGAACTAAGCAGGGCAACTACACTTATTCTTATAGTTAATGTACTGTGCTCTGTACTGTATTGTAGTCTACTACATGTGCTCTGTACTTTGATTACATTTGGAAAGAATCTTTGAGAAATGACAGAGTTACCGCTTGGGCGGCCCAGTTCCAGCGAGCCTTCCCACGTCCGAAACGGCCGAGAAGTGACCGTTAGCGTTTGGGGGTCCCCGGAACATCCAAAGCCCCAGGAACACACTCAGGGGGCCTGTCCTGTTTCAGCGAGCCTTCCCGCGTCCGAATCGGTTGAGAAAACGACGGAGTTACAGACACGGGGACACGCATACATACATTGGGACACACATAGCTGCTTAATGGAGCGGAGGCACCGCTCAAATACAACACCTTGGATCTAGACAACTTAATAGATTCAAAATAACGAGCTGGAGTGCATTTCTAGGTATGGATTTGTATTCACTCATTCACTGCAGAGATTGTACATGATGCCTTTGGAGTGTGGTGTGGTAGAGGACATCTCCCCCAACGTGTGCATGCGTGTATCACGACACCTGCTTCGAAGGACCATTTTTGTCCAGCGTTCACTTTTTTTTCTCGCACTGGAAGGCCCTCCACACTTTTTTTATACCTCTCCCGCTTAGCCGAGAGTGTGGCGTTGTAGAGGAGGTCTCTCCGAATGCTTAGGTATGTGAGACGAGTTAAAACAAAGTACCGTTTTTTGTCCAGCGTCAAATTTGTTACGGCCATGCACTTCAGTGAACAGCTTTTTTATGATATTAGGCCTACTTTTTATATTAATTATCTTTTATTTACTTTTCTTTTACTTACATTTCATTTACATACAGTTACAAAATTCAACATAGCCTATAAAAAATACATTTCCTAACTAAACAACCCCAACCTGACCCCCGACCCTTCCTAGTACAAATTACTATCAAATGCATTATTTATTTATTTTACAAAGAAACATTGTGTTGTAGAGCATCGTTTAAATGCTTAATTTATAGTTTTAATGTGCAAATGAATAGTTTTTAATGGATTCAGTTTACTCTAGAGGGTACTCTTATTTTGAAGAGATCGTTACATTTGCTAGCTTATGTTTGGCAGCTTGACACTGGCCTGGTAAGCACTGAAGCACACTATCAGCAGCAGAGCAGAGAATGAACGGAGTTCAACGGACATGAAACGGAGAGAAGGTCTGTGTCATAATATCAGTTTTCAGCACAAACCTTTGTGTGTAACTTGTGTCTAAGGTCGTCTTTGCTCCACAGTCTGTGTAAAGAGGGACACTAGAGGCTGGCACGTGGGGGAATTTACACACAAAGTCTGTTTGTTTTGTGGGCTAGTGCTAATTAATGCTAAAGCTCGTCCGTCCATTACTAGTGAACAGTAGCTTGGACGTGTTTAATAGCAAGATAGACATTACAAGAGCGAGGCAGTTTGCGCAAAATAAGTTTCCATGGACAAACCCTCACTATGGCCAACAGACGATTCAAACGAAGAAATGCATATGATGCAGCTTTTAAATTAAAGGCAGTCGATCTGGCTGTTAAAGAAGGAAACAGAGCTGCTGCACATACCCTTGACATAAATGAATCAATGGTGAGACGTTGGAGATGCCAGCGTGAAGAACTGGCTCAATGCAAAAAGGCGAAGAAAGCTTTCAGAGGTAACAAAAGCAGATGGCCCGAACTTGAAGACTCTCTTGGAGATTGGCTGAACACACAGAGAGCGGACGGCCGAGGTGTTTCCACCGAGCAGATCCGACTGAAAGCCAAAACAGTCGCCACCGAAATGAACATCGAAGACTTTAGAGGTGGACCATCCTGGTGTCTCAGATTCATGAAACGAAAAGGACTGTCCATCAGGACTTCTGGTAGGCTGGTTATATTTTAAGCAGCCGTGTTTATACTGCACCTGTAGGCCTATACTGCCGTGTTACAGGCACTTTTAATATTGATATTATATATATTGATATATATATATTGATATTGCCTCGTTGAGTGATGCGCTTTCTTCGAATGCTGTTAAACATGTTAAAGTTTGTTTCTGAAACGCTATACATACAGTACAGAGTACAGTTTACACACAGCACAATACAGTGCATGTTCCGTATTGCACTACATGGTAACACTTGAATAAGTTATGCAAATATCATAGAAATATGCACCTTGAAAAATGTTTAGATTGTCATTATCGTGAGAACGATGGCTTCCATTTTCGCATTGCAACTTTTCAGGACTAGAAAGCCTGCAGTTTTTATTAGCTTGTATTCCCCATCGATGATGTCACTGGAAGACGGTTTCTGAACTGCCCACAGCCCTCCTATGAGACACAAACAGAGTAGAAAAAATATTGCTCCATTTTTTCAAGATTATTAGTGAGGACCTATTATATGAAGATAGGTTGTGAAGTGGTCCTTTAACTAAATTAACTAGTTAACAGTTAATTTAGTATTTCCCTCCCTCTATGAAATCTGAAATGATATTGTATACAGATTTATTTGATTGTATAGTAGTCGATCTCTATACTCTTCTTTAAAATTAAGAAAGAATAACATGACACAGAGACGGTCACTGCTTAATTTAATTAATTTAGGACCTTCCTTCTAGCAGTTAATTTCGTTTTATTAAACACGTTTCTCCTGATTTAGCCCCTTTTTTGTAATGGCATCATCATGCTATTATGCCCGTGGATATGCAGAGTGAACTTAACTTAATGATAAATTAATATGATAATACCTTTTATATAATCAGTATAATAGTGGGGCGAGATCATAGATGGAAAAAGGGCGACCGTACCTGGTGCAGAAACCTTTACATATGGTAATTAACATTAAAACACCTTTTCCCTAAATTTGGCTGGTGCGGCTTATATTCAGGTGCGCCTATAGTCCGGAAATATTTTTTGAGTTAGTCCACTGCACACTCTACCGATATTGCCAAGAGAAAAACCCTCATAGCGAAGATTTTTTATTTTAGTTTTTAATTTAATTTAAATTTTACAGCAAAAAAAAATAAGAAGGAATATCCAGCTAAAGGTCCAGCTAAAGCCTGACATGGTTCTGCAATACAATAATGGAGTCTGACGACTAAATTAATGTAATCTCTCTGACATGCACTTCATCTGATGTGTGTGTGCACTTTACAGCCACAGCACGCAACCACAGCGCTCTTTCGCACAGATAGCGTACATGCAAACAGATCATACCATAAGATTAGAGATTATACTCCATGCTTAGGCCATTTTGCCCTAACCGACTGCCAATATTATTGTTATTCTTGCTGTGTCTCAAAGTCATCATTCACTTGCATGGTTTTAATTTCAGACCAGTGTGTGGAGTCCAGACTGCAGGTGAAGATGAACTCTCCAGACTCTTCCAGGGACATTTCTGTTAAAGAGGAGGAACCTGAAGACCACCCACACCTCGGTACGTGTCATGTGCACTCTCTCGCTCTCTGTCTCCGTCTATACGATATTAGCAAAAATATCATGAGATTCATGACAATGTTAATACAACACATTGTTTCGAGGAAGCAATCTGATTTTCAAACGAGCATGACGGGACGCCTAAACAAAACTCAGCTGTGCTGAGTCTCGCTGCTCTCCCACAGCAGAGCCGACTGGGTTGCTGGCTAGCGATTTTCTTGGAACATTTTTGGTCGTAGTGGCTACATCTGTCATTAACAATGTTTTTTGTCTTTAGGGCCCCTCCTGCTGTATTTCCAGCTTTGAGGGTTTGTGTAAACACAAATATTAATAGGGTGAGACTCTTAGATTGAAAGCCTATTCGGCCCAAAAACTGGGAGTCAGCTAGGAAGTAAAAATCCGCTATGTAATTTAATTTACCCAAAACATATTTTCTGTAAGCGAGGATCATATCGTTTAGAGACATGAGCTTGTTTTGAGCCAACAAGAAGAATCTGATATATTTGTATTCTAAATCTGCGTCCTCATAGACAGGATATTATTATTTTTTTCACTGCACGAGTGTTATGAGCACATGCAGGACACAGTTGATCACTGTAATCAATTGATATTAAATTAGGCATCCAAAGGTGATCTTGGCGTTCGGGGCCTTTGGACGGGAGGCGTCAAAAGGCGATTTCCGGCGCCAAATGAGTTAAATGCCATTGACAATGAATGGTCAGCTTTGATTGCTGTGTTTGTGCACATTTTCCACACTTAGTGGAGGCATGCGTCATCTCAAGCATCAAATAATCTTGAGAGCATGTGTGATAAGAAATATTTTTCCATTGTTAAAAGAGAGTTTAAATAAGAAGGTGAACTCCCAATTAGAGCTTTATAGATAAATAAAAAACAATGCTGGTCTCTCCTAGTCACAAGGGAGGACCAACCAACTTATTGTATACAGTATGCAGTGATGGGTGTTATAGCCATCGCCTGTTATAAATCTGAGGACAGAATGATAACCTGAGACCAAACTTTTAATGTTAATGTTTAAGTTGTATGAAATAATTGCCAATAATATAGTGGTTGCAACTGTATTCATTGATTGCCAGAGTCATTTGTTATTTGTATTGTTTTTTGTGTCCATATCACTACGCCCCAAAAAATAATTCAATGTGATAGAGGGGTCAAACTTGAACGAAGGTTGTGCTAATATTTTAGAAATTAGGTCAACAATACAAATGACGGTAGTTTTGTGGATTCATTTACGTTTAATAAGTGATCCCAGTGCCCGCAGCAAAATGACGCTTGCGATCTTATTCTTTCAGTCATGACCCACTATAGATTTTAATCTATCTGCAATACTAACGTTTTATATCAAGATAAACGATAATGACTATGGTCCCATTCCCAATCCAGTGTTGACTATCATGTTCTATGTTTCTGCTCCTAGACGTCCTGCACGTGGTTGTGTGTAAAGAGGAGGTTTCCCCTAAACAGGAGAGCAGCCCCAGTCTGCTCCAGGAGGAACCAGAGCCTCCACACATTAAAAAAGAGGAGGAGGAGCTACTCCAAACACCAGAGGAGCCTGCTGGATCAAGGCTGGCATTACTAGCAGTGAAGAAAAGTGAAGATGGGGATGAAGACGTACCTTCACACTGCTTTGAAGTTAAAGTTGAATCTGACACTGAAGTCAAGGAAGACAGTGATGACTGGGATGAGACCAGTGGAGGTCAGTCGGCTTCAAACACCAGCTCTACAATAATAACCAGGAAGAGACAAGGAGACACGGAGGAACCGAGCAGGACTTTAACTCAGTCAGGAGAAACGTGCACAGACGCCCTGAATATCACAGGTGAAAAACAAATCTGTAAACATTGTGACGAGAGTTTCAATAGTGAGCTATTACTGACGATACACCAGCGTACCCACGCCGTGCCCACACCAGGAAGACCTCACCGCTGTACAACGTGTGACAAATGTTTTAATCAGTCAAGATCTCTGAAACAACACCTGCTCATCCACAGCGAAGAGAAATCTTTCCACTGCGAACATTGTGACAAGAGTTTCAATACCCCGGGAAAACTGTTGACACACACGCGTACCCACACTGGGGGAAAACCTTTCAGCTGTACAGTGTGTAACAAATCTTTTGCTGCGTCGGGTTATCTGAAAGTTCACCAGCGTGTCCACACTGGAGAAAGACCGTTCCACTGTCAACATTGCGACAAGAGTTTCAAAGACTCGTATAATCTGAAAAAACACCAGCTTGTCCACGCTGGTGAAAAACTTTACCGCTGTACACATTGTGACAAGAGCTTGAGAGTGTTGGGTAATCTAAAGACACACACTTTCCACTGTAAACATTGTGATAAGAGTTTCAGTTTGATTGTTTGATTGATTGAATACTTTATTAAAGAGAAATGCAAACAGCAACAGAGTACAGTCAAACGGTCTAAAATCATCGTACATCACATTCCGTGCTCACTTTCTCAGCCAATCAAATCGTTTCTGTGGTACAAACACACAATGCTGGGCATAGGAGGCGCTAGCGCCACTCAACAATAACGGAATACAATATCATCTATCATATAACGGGTCGCTTCTCTAGTCGACGAGCGTAAAGGAACGCCTAATCAAAACACAAATCAGCTGCTCTGTTCTCCCAGAGTGCAGCTGACTGGGATGCTAGGCTAGCGAGTTTCTAGGGACATTTATGGTTGTAGTGGCTACATCTGTCATTAAAATATATATGTTGTGTGGGGAGTTAATACAGACACACTCATATGGGAAGAGTTGGTATTGGGCTATTACAAAACCACAGGAAGAATGGCAGATCTAATGCTGGACATGCATTAATTTGGATAATGTCATTTAATCAACCATATTGATCATGCAAAAGTAGGAAACTATATGTGTACAACATCTTATAATGAAATAGTGAAGTGATCGGAATCCGATCATGCTTATGAGTGATGGAATTCATTGTTTATTGTAATAGAATTGTGGAATGAATCACGACTGATTGTTATATGCGGATAAATGACATTTCAGTATGGTTGTAAAATGACCCTGTTTAAAGTGATGATGGGAGAACTAGACTACCCTAACCCTAACCACACCAAAGGGTCCAGACGGTTTTAGCGTTGACTCCTTGCAACCGTTTGGACCCAAGGAGTTGCATGGTGACCCTTTGGTGTGGTCGGGGCTTAAAGGTCAGCTGGACATCAGACGATGTACACACACTGTTACAGACTAGTGATATTGTTTTTGGATCTTCTACAGTTGGACTGTGTGTTAAAAATCATGGCTTTCTGATCAGTCTTTCAACCCTGCTTCCCTTAACCGTAGGTGAGTACCTTGGGACCCTTTTTATGGCAAACCCCAGCCCAGGGCACTAGGGCAGGTGATATGAGCTCTCCATGTCTGCCAACTAAACCATGGTCAAAGAAGGAGAATGGATACACATTACACATAGAGTAGTTGTGGGGAACAAGTGTGTTAACCCATTCTGAACGGGAACCCATTTTGGTGTTAGCATCATGTTATGCTTTAGCTATTGAAAAATAGCAGATCTACAAGCTCATAGCGCGCCACCGAGTGGCGCGCTATGAGCTTGTAGGTCTGCTATTTTTGAAAAATCGAAGAACGACTGACATTTTTAGAATCTGATCTCAGGTCAGAATGGGTTAATCAGACCAGTGTGTGTCCAGTGGAAACCTCGTATGAATCTGATCTCAGGTCAGAATGGGTTAATACTAATACAGAGACACTCATATGGGACGAGTTAGTATTACAAAACCACCCAGGAAGGAGACAGATTGGCAGATCTAATGCTGGACATTAATTATTTGGATAATGTAATTTAATCAACTGTATCGATCATGCAGAAGTAGGAAACTATAACTGAGCGATAATGTGTACAACATCTGATAATGAAATGGAGAAGTGATCTGATGCTTATATGAGTGATGGAATAAATTGTTCATTGTTATAGAAATGTGACTGCGTTTGTGTTTGCATTCCAAACACAAACATTAAACGCCATTAACAATAAAGAGTCAATATGACTGTGAAGCCTGTACAACTAGGCTAAACAGCAGGGTAGTTTGACGCGTGCAGTGATTAATTCAAATGTCCAAAGAGTTTTCTTACTTTCGGATATGTCAATCCATTTATTGAAATCCACTTTCTTTCAGCAGTATAGTACAAACGTAAATAAACTGTGTAACTATTAAACAAACAAACAAACAAACTGAACCTATCGACCAGACGACCACGCACGGTCGAAAACTGTCTCGTCTTCCCCTGTCGCACCTGAGTGCCATCACAGTGACAGGTAATGAGTGTTTCTATGACAACCACCCACCAATCTGACTGACTGATAGCCATGACGTCATTAATTCGTTTAAATAAACAAAACGAAATAAACAAAAAGCATTTTGGCTCCTACAATGACGTCATGAGGCACATTTTCTCTTCATTGTCAATGGCGTTTACAAAACAAACATTGAACTAAACAGACACACATGGTGGACCCTCTTGTAAACAAGTGTAATGTTTAATTGGGTCGTCCACTCACAGTTAACAGTCTTTGTATATATTGAGTTTGTGCTTGAAATGTACTGTCATTCTGCAAACTGTTAATACATATTTCAATCAATCAAAACACATTAAACCTGTGTATATAAGGAGGGGCTGGCGTCCCTCAAAAATACATATGGCCTATCATAAATGCATTTTTAAAATGTCTTTAAAAAAAACCATTAATTACGACGATCTTATTCTGATGGCAACCGCAACCTTATATTTGCCTGAAGTGACTTATTATATTTGCTGACAGTACGGAGCTGAGAGTGGGTGGGTGGAATGACTAGAGTGGGTGGAGACTAGTCCTCTCCCGGGGTCCATGGGCGTTCCGAAGTCCGAACGTGCCCATATATGTATTATGTAAGCACTAAGCACAGTAAAGCACTGTTGTTCTGTCCAGTCAGTTTTGTGTTGAGTTTAGCCAGGAAGCGGAGCAGAGGACTTTAGTCAACCCATTTACCTCACCAAGACCCCAAAATGTCAGCAAGTAAAGTCACATCCGAAACGGTAAAAGCAGGCCTTAAGTGTAGACCATCAGAGCGGACCGAAGTTAAAGGATTATTTGGGGAGATGTCGTCCGAGGCCGATAGCTTTTCTGCCGCTACATCAAAGGAGCAACAGCCAGAGGCAGAGATCTACCAGCGAGCCATGCTGAAGCAGCCTGTGATCAAATTACACCGACTAGTGGAGGATCAGATCTACCAGCGAGCCATGCTGAAGGAGCCTGTGATCAAATTACACCGAGTAGTGGAGGATCAGATCTACCAGCGAGCCATGCTAAAGCAGCCTGTGATCAAACTACACAGAATAGTGGAGGAACGGATCTACCAGCGAGCCATGCTGAAGCAGCCTGTGATCAAACTACACAAAATAGGTGCGTGCATGTTTTTATGTCACTGTATATCTTTATATAGACTGTAGAAGCACTGTCTGTCTGAGAGAGGGGGGAGAGAGACAGAGAGCGATTTGCTGGATGATAGAAATATTGACGACATTAATCCAAACGATAATCAAAATCCCATGAATAAAAACTTAAAAAAGGTACAATACATTAAAATATACAATACACAACGCAAAATCCCTTTACTCATACAACAGATGTTTTATATTGCTCCCAAAAAAGCGACAGGCAGGCATGTAGCTAGCCCTAGAACATGACTGCCATGATGATTATCATGACAGTCATGACGTAACTTCACCCTATTTTTGGCACTCGCTGCATTTACAAGTTTTCCGTATATATAAACATTCAGATTTCAAATATAAAGTACTCACATTTTGTCCCACGGGTGTTAGCTAGTAGCAGCCCAAACGCTAGCACTGCTGCATCCCGCGTTCTTTAATAAAAAGCATTTTTGTCCGAGCGCCCCGGCTACTTTTTTCAAACGGGGTTCGTTTGGGAAATCCACAGTTGCACACCGGGAGCGCACTCGCCTATTAGTCTGTATTGGCAGGGCGGTCAGAGTACCTATATCGAACACACCGAGTGCCACCCTCCTCCCGACCGATAGGGGCGCGTAGTTGAATGGCAAAATAACAGCTCGGATAAAAATGCTTTTTATTAAACAACGCGGGATGCAGAAATTCTAATCGCTGGATCTGCTACTAACTAACACCCGTGAGACAAAATGTGAGTACTTTATATTTGAAATCTGAATGTTTATATATACGGAAAACTTGTAAATGCAGCAAGTGCCAAAAATAGGGTGAAGTTTTGTCATGACTCTCGTATGAATACGAGAGTCATGAATCATGGCTAGCATGTAGCATACGCAAAGTTCCTCTGTTAGTTATGACCTCAAAACCACTGTATGCAACACAAATAATTCCATGAGGAAGATAATTCACTTAGCTTCAGTTTGATGTAAAGATGATGATGTTTTGTGTTGATTTAATGACTGTGTGAAGTAATGCAATGTGCAGGGTTCCTGCACAGTTTATTGTTTTATTATTTTTGCTTTGTAAGTTTTGTCAACAGAAAAGATGGTCTCGGGAGCAACGTTTGTGCCTCAAAATCACTCTTACCTTGTACAAATACAAAATCTAAGCTGTTTATTATTTTGCCCCACTTGTCCGGTGGGTGGGTATGCGTCAAACAATTACACTCCGTACGGCCGTATAGTTTTCAATAAAAAAAGGTTTTTTGATCTACATAACATTGGCCGCGCCCCTAGCGGCCAGGCTTCTGTTGCGCATTTACAATGGAGAGAAAACCAAGATGGCCGTCAGAGTGGATCAAAATACCTTTTTATTGAAAACTATACGGCCGTACGGAGTGTAATTGTTTGACGCATACCCACTAGACAAGTGGGGCAAAATAATAAGCGCTTAGATTTAGCATTTGTACAAGGTAAGGGTGATTTTGAGGCACAAACGTTGCTCCCGAGACCATATTTGGGGGTCCCCGCGTTTAGACTCGTAGAGAGATTCATCAGAATCGAAAAAAAACCCTCTACGAGAGTCTAAACGTTTGGGCTAGCCCAGTTCAGTGTCAGTTAGCTCTAGGCCTAGTACTGTCTACTTTCTGCTAGCACTTTAGCAGTGCAGCTATAGCCACACACATGTGCCTTGCCATAACAATGCAGTGACCGAATGGTATTTAAGTGTATATAGTATTATACTGTAAAGTAAAAAGAGATGTGAAGAGAAAATATGGGTTATGCTGTATAATAAGAATGGTGTTGTGGAATGTATTGCAATGACAACATGAATGTTATATTGTATGATTATTGTTGAAAAGACAAAATATGAACATTGAAAATACAATGGAAAAATAGAAAAGAAAGAAAGACAGAAAACAGTTTGTGAGCAAATAAATGATCTAATGGATCTGGCCAAAGAGACGACATGTTTCTGTTCATTCCTGTATCCTGTATTCCAGGGTGATCTGTAAACTGCACCTCCGGGTACCCAAACCTGGGACCTGTAACATTTATATTGAATTGCCTTGTTGAAATTTACTATCAAATAATTGTGATAATAATCACGTTTTTGATATGCTTTGATTCTGTTCTTTTAGATTTATGCTCACTTCTGCTTTGACTTTAGTCACATTCACATACTAATAGATGTACTTATGTCCATACGTCAATGTATCATAATTTGGATATAGTTAGATTAATTAAACATGAATCGTACAAAGAAATCTCACAGTTAGCAGTTAATCTCTAGCATGTTGCATAGAACATGACCTGGGGGAGGAGCTAGAGAGGGGTGGCGCACATGCAGCAGTTTGTTCCGTTGTGATTGGTGGTTAGATGGTTCTATTGTTCTCCTCTTTGGCCAATCAATGCCAAGCAGTTAATGTTTCCAACTCAGGCTCTCTAGTATAAGAAGAGTTTGTAGTTGTCAGTTCTCCACAACTCTTCCAGGATATCAACCATTTCTGACCACTTCCAACTGTAGACTCCAGGCTTCAGGTGAAGATGAACTCTCTTGACACCAGGACCAATTCTGCTCAACAGGGAGGACCCAATGATCACCAAGACCTCTGTAAGTTACTTACTTTGTCTATAGAGCGTCGCAGTCCCTCCCAGAAGGGACGACGAGTGGCCCAGGAAATGAATCGCAATGCATTTTTCCCATAGGCTTTTCTTAAAGTATTTATTTAAAGAATGTTACGCCGCGGACAAAGCCAACTCGGATCGTGACAAATCATGACAATGAACACAATATTTTGGGCCGATCAAGTCATTGGAAAGAAGACAGTTGACAACACTATTTGTTTTGTTTTTCTTGGCTTTGTCCGCGGCGTAACCGTCTTTAAATAAATACTTTAAGAAAAGCCTATGGGGAAAATGCATTGCGATTAATTTCCTGGGCCACTCGTTGTTCTGAAAGGGGGAGGGACTGCGACGCTCTATATGGGTATATAGGCTACAGCATGTCATAAGGGTGTTTTCTATCTAGTCATTTGCATTTGTTTTGATTTAATATTAGCATTGATTTAAAAGACAACCTTGTTTTTGTATATTTTTCTAAAATGCACAACAATGTAGATTGTAAATATCTGGTACACATATTAATTGTGATAATTAACTAGTTTCGCTATTTTAAGTCTATGAAGTAGTGCCTACCTCTAAACAATATTTCCTTTGCCTGATTCCAATTCAGTGTTGGATGTGAATGGACAACACTTCTCTCACATGAACAACCTTAAAATGAACCAGATCATTTTCACTGGGGAAAAACCCTGTGGATGTGATCAGTGTGGGAAACACTTCTCTTGCATGAGCAAGCTTAAAACACACCAGAGAATCCACACTGGGGAGAAACCCTATGGATGTGATCAGTGTGGACAACACTTCCCTTATTCGTCCAGCCTTCAACAACATAAGAGAATCCACACTGGAGAGAAACCCTATGGATGTGATCAGTGTGGACAACACTTCTCTGATTCGTCCAGCTTTCAAAAACACAAGAGAGTTCACACTGGAGAAAAACCCTATGGATGTGATCAGTGTGGACAACACTTCTCTCACATGCGCAGCCTTCAAATACACAAGAGAATTCACACTGGAGAGAAACCCTATGGATGTGATCAGTGTGGACAACTCTTCTCTCAAATGGGACACCTTCAACAACACAAGAGAATCCACACTGGAGAGAAACCCTATGGATGTGATCAGTGTGGACAACACTTCTCTCAAATTGTCAGCCTTATAACGCACAAGAGAATTCACACTGGAGAAAAACCCTATGGATGTGATCAGTGTGGACAACAATTCTCTCAAATGGGACACCTTCAAAGTCACAAGAGAATCCACACTGGAGAGAAACCCTATGGATGTGATCAGTGTGGACAACACTTCTCTCATTCGTCCAGCCTTAAAATACACCAGAGAATTCACACTGGAGAGAAACCCTATGGATGTGATCAGTGTGGACAACACTTCTCTCAAATGGACAGCCTTCAAAAACACAAGAGAATCCACACTGGAGAGAAACCCTATGGATGTGATCAGTGTGGGAAACACTTCTCTGTAATGTCAAGCCTTAAAATACACCGGAGAATTCACACTGGAGAGAAAGCCTATGGATGTGATCAGTGTGGGAAACACTTCTCTCACATGGGCAACCTTAAAATACACCAGAGAATTCACACTGGAGAGAAACCCTATGGATGTGATCAGTGTGGACAACACTTCTCTGATCCGTCCAGCCTTCAAAAACACAAGAGAATCCACACTGGAGAGAAACCCTATGGATGTGATCAGTGTGGACAACACTTCTCTTGCATGAGCAAGCTTAAATCACACCAGAGAATCCACACTGGGGAGAAACCCTATGGATGTGATCAGTGTGGACAACACTTCTCTTGCATGAGCAAGCTTAAAACACACCAGAGAATCCACACTGGGGAGAAACCCTATGGATGTGATCAGTGTGGACAACACTTCTCTCGCATGGACACGCTTAAATCACACCAGAGAATCCACACTGGGGAGAAACCCTATGGATGTGATCAGTGTGGACAACACTTCTCTCGCATGCACACGCTTAAAACACACAAGAGAATCCACACTGGAGAGAAACCCTATGGATGTGATCAGTGTGGACAACACTTCTCTTGCATGAGCAAGCTTAAAACACACCAGAGAATCCACACTGGGGAGAAACCCTATGGATGTGATCAGTGTGGACAACACTTCTTTCGCATGGACACGCTTAAAAAACACAAGAGAATCCACACTGGAGAGAAACCCTATGGATGTGATCAGTGTGGACAACACTTCTCTCACATGGGCAGCCTTCAAAAACACAAGAGAATTCACACTGCGGAGAAACCCTATGGATGTGATCAGTGTGGACAACACTTCTCTCACATGGACACGCTTAAAAAACACAAGAGAATTCACACTGGAGAAAAACCCTATGGATGTGATCAGTGTGGACAACAATTCTCTCACATGGGCAGCCTTCAAAAACACAAGAGAATTCACACTGGAGAGAAACCCTATGGATGTGATCAGTGTGGACAACTCTTCTCTCAAATGGGACACCTTCAACAACACAAGAGAATCCACACTGGAGAGAAACCCTATGGATGTGATCAGTGTGGACAACACTTCTCTGATCCGTCCAGCCTTATAAGGCACAAGAGAATTCACACTGGAGAAAAACCCTATGGATGTGATCAGTGTGGACAACAATTCTCTCAAATTTTCAGCCTTATAACGCACAAGAGAATTCACACTGGAGAGAAACCCTATGGATGTGATCAGTGTGGACAACACTTCTCTCATTCGTCCAACCTTCAAAAACACAAGAGAATCCACACTGGAGAGAAACCCTATGGATGTGATCAGTGTGGACAACACTTCTCTCAAATTGGCAGCCTTCAAAAACACAAGATAATCCACACTGGAGAGAAACCCTATGGATGTGATCAGTGTGGGAAACACTTCTCTGAAATGTCAAACCTTAAAAGACACCGGAGAATTCACACAGGAGAGAAAGCCTATGGATGTGATCAGTGTGGGAAACACTTCTCTCACATGGTCAACCTTAAAATACACCAGAGAATTCACACTGGAGAGAAACCCTATGGATGTGATCAGTGTGGACAACACTTCTCTGATCCGTCCAGCCTTCAAAAACACAAGAGAATCCACACTGGAGAGAAACCCTATGGATGTGATCAGTGTGGACAACACTTCTCACAAATGTCACACCTTAAAAAACACAAGAGAATCCACACTGGAGAGAAACCCTATGGATGTGATCAGTGTGGGAAACACTTCTCTCACATGGTCAACCTTAAAATACACCAGAGAATTCACACTGGAGAGAAACCCTATGGATGTGATCAGTGTGGACAACACTTCTCTGATCCGTCCAGCCTTCAAAAACACAAGAGAATCCACACTGGAGAGAAACCCTATGGATGTGATCAGTGTGGGAAACACTTCTCTCAAATGTCACACCTTAAAAAACACAAGAGAATCCACACTGGAGAGAAACCTAAGTAATTGTGTAATGTGTCTATCATGATGATCCATATGGTATTTTAAAGCAATTGTTTATTAAGATTTATTATTGTTTTAAACACATATGGGCATGCTGATTTTGGATTAAGAGGATGGCGATGTGATGATTAATTGCAAGTAAACTTAACATTGTTTGAATGAACTCTTATTTTTAGTAATATCGGAGAGTCTCTTTGGCAACAATTTTAGAGATTTCAGCGAGATTGGATCGGATGAATCCAACAAAAGTCAGTCCGCTGGAATTAATTTAGACTGTTCTTTATCCAATTAAGGACGGGAACCCCTTTTGTAAATATACCTTACAGGACGGGAACCCCTTTTGGGGTAGTTGTTATTGTACAGTATATAGCAACATTTTTGTCATTTTTGAATAAATATTTTGAGGTTTTCAGAAAACCTATGTCAGGATTTAAAAGACATTGTTAGAATTGGCTTAAGTCCTAAATGGGTTATTTTGCTATGTACATGTCCTTATCGTTTAGCCTACATAAAATAATTCAGTGCATCTTTTTTGTGCACATTGATTTATTTTTATATATTTGTCCTTATTTAGGCTATTATTAGATGCATTTTTGTTGTTTTTTATAGGCTTTTTGAAGTTACAATCATACTACATGCTAGTTACATATATACTAATCATAATGTTTATTTTCAACACAGTTTTGAGTGTATAAACGTCTCCTTTTGGACACAGAATCTTTGGTCGATTGGTCAGCCACTCTGCCCAAATATGTTCTTCTGGGACTGTAATTGATGCCTTGTATTATTTCTTGTTTATACTTACCCACAATAAAAAAACTATTAACCTGACATGTGTTATTTATTGCTATTATTGCTACATTTATTGCAATTCAATGTAACTTAGATATACTGTGTGTGTCTTTACAGAGTAGCTTTGATGCCAGGGATCCAAAACACAGCAACATTCGTGATTCCCCTCACTTCACACAAGTGTGATTGTTTTCCCCCATTTCTTGTTGCACTGAGAGATTACCGAACCAAACTGTGATGCCAAATCTGACCAGGCTTTCCAAGACTGCTCGATAGAACATTTTTGGTCAACACCATGAACCCTGAGACGTTGAAGGAAGAGCAGTCTTTGCTGTATTTACTACAGAGGCTGTCAACATGGTGTATTCCAAGTTAGTGAGTTGTCAATACAGATACCCAAGTATTTATATGAGGAGACCTGTGAGATGGTCGAGTCATGAATGACCACAGGCCTGTGATCACCAATATTCTTGGGGTCAAACACCATCTCCTGTGTCTTTTTAACGTTAAGAATAAGGTGGTTGTCATCACACCACTTTACAAAGCTCTGTAGGCCTACCTCTAAAAAGTAGTCAGCTAAATCCTTGTCCAGAAGGGCTAAGATGGCAGTATCATCCGAGAATTGAATAATGTAATTGTTCGGGTTGCCACTTCTAATCTAATTTGTTTACAGAGTAAAAAGTACAGGTGAGCTAACACAGCCCTGAGGTGCTCCAGTACTCAGGGTTCTGCACTCTGACATAGTGTTATTCGCACCGACCCTTTGTGTATGTTTAGTTAAAAATGTATTGTGCTAAATGCTGAGCTGAAATCTACAAGAAGAAGGCGTGCATAGGCTTTGTTATTGGCGAAGTGTTTCAAAAGAAAATAGTCCAAGGCCAAGACTGCGTCCTCTATACCCCTGTTAGTCCTATAAGCAAACTAACAATCATCCAAAGAACAGCCTACCACTGTCTTCAGCAGACTGATAATGATTTTCTCAAAACACTTCATGACTACTGAAGTCAAAGCGACTGGGTGGTAATCATTATTTTCCTTGCAGCCTGCCTTTTTGGGAACAGGAATTATAATGGAGTCTTTCCAGATGGACGGAACAGTCCAGTGATTTTTGGCACCAAGCCTCCGCTAGCTCCTGACTGCATGAATGCAGCAGCTGGCCACATATCCCAATCTGGACCTGAAGCCTGTGTGCGAAAACATTCTCTGGACTTCACGTTGATCCACGGTAATTCCCAGATCACTGTGTATGGGCAGTTGGGCACTACTCCAGGGCAGCATTTTGTTCACGCAAGAAGTCAGCTGTTTCAAACCTTGCATAAAAGTTGTTTAATGCGTTGGCCTTTTCCTTTTCATTGGAAACACAAAGGCCCTTTGTGGGTGAATATTAATTTAGTAGTCAGAGATTGTAGACGGAGGCACTTGGTCTAAGTGAATATATTTATTTACATCTTGATACAGTTACAAAGGGTGATGCCGTGCACAAGCAGAGATCCGTAGCCTATGTAGCCTACATGAAGAACAGCACGTAGCCTATTATTTCACAATATTACATGCTGGAACTCATGCACTTGTAGCTGAGCCTCAATAAGGCCCTGCTCCAAATATAGTGACGACACAGAGTCAATGGTGACAATATATGAGTCCACATACATTAGTATAGAACATAAACATAGTGTAACACTGGCACACATGTGGTACTACGTCATAGACAGTATAATACCAGTTTTCGTCCCAACACCTTCTTAGCTGGAGCCATGTTAGAAGAGGAGCAGTAGACCTCAAACTTCTCCTTCTGTTTAGCCTCCCTTATTTTATGGTTAATCTCCTTCTGAAAAGTATTCATAGTTACAAGGTCCCCGCTCTTGAATGCCCTTTGTTCCTTAACTATGCATTCTTTAATTTCCCTTGAAATGAATTGGGGTTTATTATTGGGGTACATATAGCTATAGTCATTTTAGTCAACACATCTTTACAGAATGTAATATAGCCTACTCTGTTCATATATAGCTCCAGTCATTGCAACAAAAACATCCCTTCAACATTTCGACGCCATCGTTGTTAAATATAAATAGTTTTAACCTGTGGTTTACTGCTCTTAAACAGTGACTTATATGTGGGAATTAAATGAACAACATTATGATCTGCATTGGCCAAGGGAGGTTTAGCCTTGGCTGTATAGGCATTCTTAATATTGCCATATAGCATTTATCTTCTATACTACTTTAAGGTTATTAAGGTTTATTTTGAACCAGCAACATTTAGTTTTTAATGTACCACATATCTGGAACAAATTAAGTCTCATAAAACAGCAGGTATGCTGCCACTCGTATTTATTTATCACAATTAAAGACTGTTCTGTTTCCAACTGCCTGTGATTATTTCAGGGCCGGATTAACCATCCGCCGCTATGTGCAGCTGAACAGGGGCATGTGGCAAGGGGGGCATATTAAAAAAAAAAAAAAAGCCACAACCAGCCACAACCAGCGCAGCAAAAACAATCTCTCCTAAGCTCAGGCCAGGCCAGCCACAGTCAATTTCAATTCAATTCAGGCAGTGTTGCTGCAGCACAGTCCAGCGCACTAAACTGCCCTTTATAAAAAGTTTATAAACACTGTTAATGGAGGGAAGAAGTTAATAATATAAATAACATCAGATGGTACATTTCTCATGTGAAATTGCTTTAAAGGCCCCCAAAATGTCCCCCAAGGGCCCCCAAAATTTTGGCGCGCGACTTGGTGAGATCTGCCTCTGAAAAACTTTTGCAGATAGAACAGTCAGTGTTTCCCAAACTGGAAACGGGCACTAGGGACATGTGGGCACATGGACAACTGCCCAATTGTCCAGGTGCCAACATGTCCCTAGTGCCCAGTTGTCCTGGTGCCCACATGTCCCGGTGCCCACAGGTCCCTAGTGCCCATATGTCCCTAGTGCCCAGTTGTCCTGGTGCCCACATGTCCCTAGTGCCCAGATGGTTTTGGTGCCCGGAAAATGCCCAAGAAATGGCCAGAAAATGCCATTAAAAAAACAAACAATCTGCGCCCTCGCTTTGCTCGGGCGCGAGAATCACATTTCTGAAATGCATTTTACTGGTAAAAAAAAAAGAAAACCAATGTAATTTATTGTAATGGTTGCCAGTTGTATTCCAGTGAAGTTGTACTATTTGCCTATACCTTATTGTGTTCCATGTGTTCGGGGTTGGTCGTGCCCGCGCTATGGGGGGGGGGGGGGGGGGGGGGGGCATTAAAAATGATCTGCACAGGGGCACTCATGGGGGTTAATCTGGCCCTGGATTATTTCCACTTTCTTTCTCATTTGTTATATTGAAAATGTAACGTATGTTATGTTTATGTGGCACCAACAAAAGAGTCATTTTCATTTGTGTAATTAGTTTTATTTTTTATAGTACTGATGATTCGTGTGAACAAGTTTAATACTGTGACATACATGTTTTGAATAATAGCCACTATGGACAGTAGGGGGCAGTGTCCGTCTGTCACGGACATGCTGGGGGAACCACAGTGTACTGACGTGATTTCCTGCAAGACGCCATTATCTAATGGATCTTGCCGAGACGACACGTTTCTGTTGTTCATTCCTGTGTCCTGTATTCCAGGTTAGACTAACCTGGAATAACAGACTGTTAGTGCCCTTTTCTGTTAGTGACCAAGAAAAGTCCACAACATTGCTTTTAATTGAGTTTTAATTTGCTGCATGTGGTGTTTTTATTATTATTTTATTTGTTTTTATTTGTTTTTATTTATTTTTATTTATTTTATGTGTTCTTTCAATGTTGTTCTTTGCCATTGTTTTATCATTTTTACTACTTATGTTTTATTGTATTCTATTTTTGCCCTGTGAAGCACTTTGCGCTACATTTATGTATGAAAGGTGCTATACAAATAAAGTTTATTATTATTATTATATTAAGGACATCTGGAAAGCCATTGGAAAGTTGACCAATTAGTAGCCGAGACGATTTAGCCATGTTTTTTTTAATTGATTAGGCCTATACAGTATATATATAGGCTACTTTGTGTTTTATTATTAACTGTAATTCATCCAGAAATGTAGCCTGTGTGTCTGAACTGTAAAAATGTTAACTGTGGACGACACCATATGAAGCATTACACTTGTTTACAAGAGGGTCCACCATGTTCAATTCATCATAACATTTAGAGACGTACACAAATGGACGTGCTCATAGTTAGTCCGAAGCTGTTTCATCAGGACTCCGTGCACGTGCATTGGATGTTAGTGTATACCTAATTATAGATGTGCACGTTTGAGAGAGAGAGAGAGAGAGAGAGAGAGAGGGCTGTGTATACAAGGCGCCTGCAGTTTTGTGGAATATGGGTGTGTGTGTGTGTGTGTGGTCACTGTGGTGTGCATGTGCAGTGCATTCGATTAGGACGAACCTGGACCATGTGCAGGCCTACTGATTCACGGAAGAGGGGAGATGGACATGACAGCGTGTGCGTGCGTGTGTGCATGCGTGTGTGCATGCAAAAACAAAACAATTTTTTTTGTTTTGATTGTATTGTTGTATTGTTCTTTCTGCTTTGGCAATGTAAACGTATGTTTTCTCATGCCAATAAAGCCCTTTGAATTTAATTGAATTGCATGCGTGTGTGCGTGCGTGTGCACCGCGTGCGTGTTCGTATGTGCATGCGTGCACCTGTATAGACATGAGCACACGCAGCCTCGCGCCGATCTGCTGCATGTATGTCCTGCCCCCCCCACACCACCCCCCACCCAGTCGTTGCCTGGCGGATCGAACGAGCGTCACCCCCCCCCCCCCCCCCCCAAGGTCACCAAAGGTCAATCCTCTCCGTCTGCATATTATACCGGGACACACAAAAAAAGATTTCTTGTAAAAATCATAAAGGTTTTCTGAAAAACCCATATGTTTCTGTCAGTCTCAGGTGCTCAGCCTGTTTCACGTCAAGGACCCCCAGAGTTATCTGTATTTGGCCGCAGACCCCCCCCCCCCCCCCCCCTCCAAAATATGTTGTTTCCAGGGATCCCCCCCCCCCCCAGAAGCAAATATTTGAGTTAAAAACGTGTATAAGATTTGCGCCCCATTTTCACAATTAAAAAAAAAAATAGCAGAGCGCGGCATGCAGATCTGCTATTTTTCCAATAGCTATAATATATATATATATAATATAACATAAGGCTTAAAACACCAAAAGGGGCCACCCGCTCACCTCCGCCCCACCCCCTCCTGGTGCATGCGGCCATCTTGGATCCTAAACACAATATAAACAAATGGGAGAGGGGTGGGGCAGAGAAAGGCCCTTATTGTGTCAATAAAGCAACTAATTGGTGGCAGATGTTGTGGGGTAAGTAGGCAGACTAATATGACCCTTTCTGATTTCTATCAGGTTTATATTGTTCACTGATTTGATCTCTCAAATTAACTGAATGAGTGCCAACAGGAAGTGATGCCCAAATGAACCCCTCCCCCCCCAGTATGCTCCTTGGGAAACTTGTGGATAACATCCTAATTTCATGCATTTTAATCACAACTGGCTGTGAGACCTATCAGTCATCAGGCAGGCCAGGAATCAGCCTAAACATTATCACTTGGTAATAAAACATTTTATTCATGTTTCTTTTTCTCTCTCTCTCCTCATTCTCCATCCCAGATGTCTTTCAAGCCCAACTCAAACATATCTACAGCAGAAAGAGACATCTCAAACATCACCAGAGAATTGATACAGCAGAGAAGCGCTACGGCTGTGATCAGTGTGGGACTAGGTTCAGCAAAAACAGTACTCTAGAAACTCACAAGAGGATTCATACAGGACTGAAGCCCTACCACTGTGACCAATGTGGTAAACGGTTCAGCCAGAGCAGTTCTCTCAACATTCACCGGAGAAATCATACAGGAGAGAAACCCTACCACTGTGACCAATGTGGTAAATGGTTCAGCCAGATCAGTGGTCTCAAAAGTCACCAGCTAATTCATACAGGAGAGAAACCCTACACCTGTTACCAATGTGGGACAAGTTTCAGACATATCCGTACTCTCAAAGATCACCAGAGAACTCGTACAGGAGAGAAGCCCTACCACTGTGACCAATGTGGGACTAGGTTCAACCGGATCAGTGGTCTCAAACTACACCAGATGATTCATACAGGAGATAAACCCTACACCTGTTACCAATGTGGGACAAGTTTCAGACATATCAATACTCTCAAAGATCACCAGAGAACTCATACAGGAGAGAAGCCTTACCAATGTGTCCTGTGTGGGAAAAGGTTCAGAAAAAAAAGTCATCACAGAAGACACCAGAGCATTCATACGGGACAGAAGCCCTACACCTGTGACCAGTGTGGGATAAGCTTTGGCCGAGACAGTACTCTCAAAGATCACCAGAGAACTCATACAGGAGAGAAGCCTTACCAATGTGACCTGTGTGGGAAAAGGTTTAGAGTCAGCAGTCATCTCAAAAGTCACCAGAGAACTCATAGAGGACAGAAGACAGTTGGAGATTTTGAGTAAAAAGCTTCTTCTCAAACAACACATTCTAAGATACTGTGGGCTATACATGGGCAACTTACGTGCGGCCCCCACCTTCACTCAACGTGGCCCACAGTATTGATTTCAGCGGTTACAATTACAAACATGCCAACGTGATTCACTTTAATTACTTCAGTCTATATAACTAATGACTAGTATTCTCTTTTTTGTGTAACTAAATGCATTTGTCTAAATAAATGTTTAACTTTTCAGGATTCCAAAAAAAAAAAAGAAAAAAGCAGATCTACGAGCTCAAAACGCGTCACAGTGTGATATGTTTTGAGCTTGTAGATCGGCTATTATTGCTACCTTTGTGTGACATAGATAGAATAACGAAGTAGGGCATTCAACTTATTAAAATACAGAGATAAGATGTTTCTGACTGATATCCAATTCGAGTTAGAATCGCAATTCTAATTCCGTCCGATTCAGAATCGATTCTCTTTTTATTTTTTATTTTTTTCTTGCACAAATGTACCTGTGCATGCAATGCATTATGGCCTGGGTTTCTGCATAGTGCATTTACTACCAGCTAAGCTAAGCCTGCCAATTGTATTTATTTTACACCTGTTTTAATACTAATGTATTGTTCTGGTATTGAGTGAGAAGAGATTTTGTAACTTTTGTACTGTTTCAAATTTGTGCAAGCTAAATAAATGAGACATTGGATTTAACCTTTGTGTGTTTAAATCATTCAGTTGATAAAACCTTTACAATTATACAAGCTTTTTACTAAATTTAGCCTACTCTGCTTTCATGCCAGAAGACTGGAGTATAGATCATGCTAAAATTCAATTTAATTGTTTTTAATAAAAATTAAAAAAACTGCTTTAGAATCGAGAAAAAAATCTTTTTTGAATCGAGAATCAGAAAACCATATTGATCATGCAAAAGTAGGAAACTATCTAAACTATATGTGTACAACATCTGATAATGAAATAGTGAAGTGATCGGAATCCGATCATGCTTATGATTGATGGAATTCATTGTTTATTGTAATAGAATTGTGGAATTAATCACGACTGATTGTTATATGCGGATAAATGACATTGCATTTCAGTATGGTTGTAAAATGACCCTTTTTAAAGTGATGATGGGAGAACTAGACTACCCTAACCCTAACCACGTACCAAAGGGTCGAGGCGGTTTTAGCGTTGACTCCTTGCAACCGTTTGGACGAGTTGCATGGTGACCCTTTGGTGTGGTCGGGGCTTAAAGGTCAGCTGGACATCAGACGATTTACACACACTGTTACAGACTAGTGATATTGTTTTTGGATCTTCTACAGTTGGACTGTGTGTTAAAAATCATGGCTTTCTGATCAGTCTTTCAACCCTGCTTCCCTTAACCTTAGGTGGTACCTTGGGACCCTTTTTATGGCAAACCCCAGCCCTGCAGGGCACATGGGCAGGTGATATGAGCTCTCCATGTCTGCCAACTAAACCATGGTCAAAGAAGGAGAATGAATACACATAGAGTAGTTGTGGGGAACAAGTGTGTTAATACTAATACAGAGACACTCATATGGGACGAGTTAGTATTACAAAACCACCCAGGAAGGAGACAGATTGGCAGATCTAATGCTGGACATTAATTATTTGGATAATGTAATTTAATCAACTGTATCGATCATGCAGAAGTAGGAAACTATAACTGAGCGATAATGTGTACAACATCTGATAATGAAATGGAGAAGTGATCTGATGCTTATATGAGTGATGGAATACATTGTTCATTGTTATAGAAATGTGACTGCGTTAGTGTTTGCATTCCAAACACAAACATTAAACGCCATTAACAATAAAGAGTCAATATGACGTCATGAGGCACATTTTCTCTTCATTGTCAATGGCGTTTACAAAACAAACATTGAACTAAACAGACACACATGGTGGACCCTCTTGTAAACAAGTGTAATGTTGAATTGGGTCGTCCACTGACAGTTAACAGTCTTTGTATTGAGTTTAATTGTGCTTGAAATGTACTGTAATTCTGCAAACTGTAATACATATTTCAATCAATCAAAACACATTAAACCTGTATATATAGGAGGGCCTGGCGTCCCTCAAAAATACATATGGCCTATCATAAATGCATTTTTAAAATAAATGTCTTTAAAAAAATTAATTACGACGATCTTATTCTGATGGCAACCGCAACCTTATATTTGCCTGAAGTAACTTATTATATTTGCTGACAGTACGGAGCTGAGAGTGAGTGGGTGTAGAGTAGAGTGGGTGGAGACTAGTCCTCTCCCGGGGTCCATGGGCGTTCCGAAGTCCGAACGTGCCCATATATGTAAGCACAGTATTACACTGTTGTTCTGTCCACTCCAGTCAGTTTTGTGTTGAGTTTAGCCAGGAAGCGGAGCAGAGGACTTTAGTCAACCCATTTACCTCACCAAGACCCCAAAATGTCAGCAAGTAAAGTCACATCCGAAACGGTAAAAGCAGGCCTTAAGTGTAGACCATCAGAGCGGACCGAAGTTAAAGGATTATTTGGGGAGATGTCGTCCGAGGCCGATAGCTTTTCTGCCGCTACATCAAAGGAGCAACAGCCAGAGGCAGAGATCTACCAGCGAGCCATGCTGAAGCAGCCTGTGATCAAATTACACCGACTAGTGGAGGATCAGATCTACCAGCGAGCCATGCTGAAGGAGCCTGTGATCAAATTACACCGAGTAGTGGAGGATCAGATCTACCAGCGAGCCATGCTAAAGCAGCCTGTGATCAAACTACACAGAATAGTGGAGGAACGGATCTACCAGCGAGCCATGCTGAAGCAGCCTGTGATCAAACTACACCGGATAGTGGAGGAACAGATCTACCAGCGAGCCATACTGAAGCAGCCTGTGATCAAACTACACAGAATAGGTGCGTGCATGTTTTTATGTCACTGTATATCTTTATATAGACTGTAGAAGCACTGTCTGTCTGAGAGAGGGGGGGGGGGGGGGGGGGGGGGGGAGAGAGAGACAGAGAGCGATTTGCTGGACGATAGAAATATTGACGACATTAATCCAAACGATAATCAAAATCCCATGAATAAAAACTTAAAAAAGGAAAGGTACAATACATTAAAATATACAATACACAACGCAAAATCCCTTTACTCATACAACAGATGTTTTATATTGCTCCCAAAAAGCGACAGGCAGGCAACAATAAATGTTGTATATGGCATGAGATTATTTTTAGAGTTGTTTCCGATACTGGTATCTGGGGTAGGGTGACCAGATGTCCCTCTTTGCGTGGGACAGTCCCTCATTTCCAAGACTTTTCAGGCGTCCCACAAATTGAGACCCTGTCTGTCCCACATTGTGACTCATGACAGGCAATTGCATCAGTGTTCAAATGCCCTAATATTTGGCCTTCTGTTGTAAAGCTCACTTATTGTCTCTTCCTGCAAGATGTGTTTTTAAGCCTGTTAAAATAGCATAAAAATAAAAAATAAAGCATGGGCCTATGGTCGAATATGACATCAAGGGATTTAATAGAAAAGTATAGTTCTCAGGTCATTGCTAACCCGGTACTCCAGTATCGCTTGTGTGGGACAACTTGTCCCACACAAGCGATACTTCTGTCCCTCAAATGCACAGTTTGGATCTGGTCACCCTGATCTGGGGCCGATACCACCCTCCAGTACTCGTACTCGGTACTCGGAACCGGCCCGATACTCTGACCCGAGGTACCAAAACATCCAGTTGACCCTATAGGCTGATCGAATGCAACGCGGGAGCAGGTATATAGATCGGTGAAATAAAATAAGGTGGCTACTCAACAAAGTAGCCTACTTGTGTCGGTACTCAGTATCGGCAAGTATACAAAAAAATAAGTACTAGTACTCGTATACTCGGTCCGAAAGAAATCGTATCGGGAAAACTCTTAATTATCTTTCACTTCTTCGCTGCCACGGAGTCTTTTTACTTCGCATATATTTTGGGGCGAACATACTGTGAAAATACCAGATCTACAAGCTAGTGTGCCACGGCGTGACGGCACCATGTGTTGTTGTGAGCGTCAAGATCGGCAAAGAGGAGATTTGGTGTAGAGAGAAAAAGGAATGTATCAAGTACAGACCCTTGGGGGACCCCGGTCAACGAACTGTAGATCTGTGTTTTTTTTAAAGATATTCGTCCACATAGGAATTGATTGATTGATTGATTGATTGAAATATTACAGTACATTTCAAGCACAGCTCAATACAAAACTGTTAACTGTGGACGACACCATATGAAGCATTACACTTGTTTACAAGAGGGTCCACCATGTTCAATTCATCATAACATTTAGAGACGTACACAAATGGACGTGCTCATAGTTAGTCCGAAGCTGTTTCATCAGGACTCCGTGCACGTGCATTGGATATTAGTGTATACCTAATTATAGATGTGCACGTTTGAGAGAGAGAGAGAGAGAGAGAGAGAGAGGGCTGTGTATACAAGGCGCCTGCAGTTTTGTGGAATATGGGTGTGTGTGTGTGTGTGTGGTCACTGTGGTGTGCATGTGCAGTGCATTCGATTAGGACGAACCTGGACCATGTGTAGGCCTACTGATTCACGGAAGAGGGGAGATGGACATGACGGCGTGTGCGTGCGTGTGTGCATGCGTGTGTGTGTGCGTGCGTGTGCACCGCGTGCGTGTTCGTATGTGCATGTGTGCACCTGTATAGACATGAGCACACGCAGCCTCATGCTGCTCTGCTGCATGTATGTCCTGCCCCCCCAAAATAGTGTACAGAAAGTGTTAAAATTATGTTTTATGTGGCCACACCCACCAGTTCATTAAGTATACATGGTTTTCACCTTAGCACCTCACAGCTGTTGGGTTAGGGTTATGATGTCAATCATGTCACTAAAATGGTGCTATTTTGTCAAAGGCCCAATGCCTTTTGACTCAAAGGCTTCCAGCTTTCAGGAAGAAACCAAAAATACACAGGGATATTTGAATATTATAACCACACCTGGGGGTCTATTAGAGTAATGTTAACTCCATAGACGCATGCAAAACAGAAGTACAAAAATCACGGCATTCCATCTTTAAGTGTTTTGAATCATCAGCGTGCAACACGCTTTAGAGAGAGAAAAGCAAGCCAGGTTCTCTCACCATAAATGTGCATGCTTGATGACCCCATGTGGTATGGTCTTCAATTGCTAAGGAGAACCAAGTCATGTATTTTCATTTATCTGAGATAATGGAAAAACAAGATCATATTGAGACTGGTAGGCTTGTGGGCACTAACAGAGGAACTGTATGCTACATGCCTGCCTGTCGCTTCTTTGGAGCAATATAAAACATCTGTTGTATGAGTAAAGGGATTTTGCATTGTGTATTGTATATTTTGAATGTATTGACATTGTACCTTTTTTAAGTTTTTATTCATCGCCCCCACACCCCTCTCCCATTTGTTTATATTGTGTTTAGGATCCAAGATGGCCGCAGCACCGGGGGGGGGGGGGGGGGGGGGGGGGGGGGGGGGGGGGGGGAGGTGAGCTTGCGGGGTCGACATATGCCGCAATCAAGACATATGCTGCAATCAAGACACTTGACTTGTGTCTGACACCTGACTTGTGTCTGAACACAGCTTTGATTGATGTTTCCCCCATCAAACAAAATGTTTGGTCAAACCATATGGGCTTCCATTGGAAGTTCATTGGAGCGGCTATTAAACACAGACACAAGACAAACACAAGACAGGTGTCTTGAATGTGTGAACGCAGCCCAGCACATGTCGACCCCACCCGCTCACCTCCGCCCCACCCCCTCCTGGTGCATGCGGCCATCTTGGATCCTAAACACAATATAAACAAATGGGAGAGGGGTGGGGCAGAGAAAGGCCCTTATTGTGTCAATAAAGCAACTAAATGGTGGCAGATGTTGTGGGTTAAGTAGGCAGACTAATATGACCCTTTCTGATTTCTATCAGGTTTATATTGTTCACTGATTTGATCCCTCAAATTAACTGAATGAGTGCCAACAGGAAGTGATGCCCAAATGAACCCCCCCCCCCCCCCCCAGTATGCTCCTTGGGAAACTTGTGGATAACATCCTAATTTCATACATTTTAATCACAACTGGCTGTGAGACCTATCAGTCTTCAGGCAGGCCAGGAATCAGCCTAAACATTATCACTTGGTAATAAAACATTTTATTCATGTTTCTTTTTCTCTCTCTCCTCATTCTCCATCCCAGATGTCTTTCAAGCCCAACTCAAACATATCTACAGCAGAAAGAGACATCTCAAACATCACCAGAGAATTGATACAGCAGAGAAGCGCTACGGCTGTGATCAGTGTGGGACTAGGTTCAGCAAAAACAGTACTCTAGAAACTCACAAGAGGATTCATACAGGACTGAAGCCCTACCACTGTGACCAATGTGGGAAACGGTTCAGCCGGAGCGATTCTCTCAACATTCACCAGAGAATTCATACAAGAGAGAAGCCCTACCACTGTGACCAATGTGGGGAACGGTTCAGCCAGAGCAGTAATCTCAACATTCACCAGAGAATTCATACAGGAGAGAAGTCCTACCACTGTGACCAATGTGGGAAACGGTTCAGCCAGAGCAGTTCTCTCAACATTCACCAGAGAATTCATACAGGAGAGAAGCCCTACCACTGTGACCAATGTGGGAAACGGTTCAGCCGGAGCTATTATCTCAACATTCACCAGAGAATTCATACAAGAGAGAAGCCCTACCACTGTGACCAATGTGGTAAACGGTTCAGCCAGAGCAGTAATCTCAACATTCACCAGAGAATTCATACGGGACAGAAGCCCTACCACTGTGACCAATGTGGGAAACGGTTCAGCCAGAGCAGTTCTCTCAACATTCACCAGAGAATTCATACAAAAGAGCAGCCCTACCACTGTGACCAATGTGGGAAACGGTTCAGCCGGAGCGATTCTCTCAACATTCACCAGAGAATTCATACAAGAGAGAAACCCTACCACTGTGACCAATGTGGGACAAGTTTCAGACATATCAATACTCTCAACGATCACCAGAGAACTCATACAGGAGAGAAGCCCTACCACTGTGACCAATGTGGGAAATGGTTCAGCACGAACAGTCATCTCAAACAACACCAGAGAATTCATACGGGACAGAAGCCCTACCACTGTGACCAATGTGGGACAAGTTTCAGACATATCAGTACTCTCAAAGATCACCAGAGAACTCATACAGGAGAGAAGCCTTACACCTGTGACCAATGTGGGTCAAGCTTCAGTCAGATCAGTGGTCTCAAAAAACACCAGATAATTCATACAGGAGATAAACCCTATTCCTGTGACCAATGTGGGACTAGGTTCAGCCGGATCAGTGGTCTCAAACTACACCAGATAATGCATACAGGAGATAAACCCTACACCTGTTACGAATGTGGGACAAGTTTCCGACTTATCAGTACCCTCAAAAATCACCAGAGAACTCATACAGGAGAGAAGCCCTACCACTGTGACCAATGTGGGTCAAGCTTCAGCCAGATCAGTGTTCTCAAACAACACCAGATAATTCATAGAGGTGAGAAGCCCTACCACTGTGACCAATGTGGGACTAGGTTCAACCGGATCCGTGGTCTCAAACTACACCAGATGATTCATACAGGAGATAAACCCTACACCTGTTACCAATGTGGGACAAGTTTCAGACATATCAATACTCTCAAAGATCACCAGAGAACTCATACAGGAGAGAAGCCTTACCAATGTGACCTGTGTGGGAAACGGTTCAGAAATAAAAGTCATCGCAGAAGTCACCAGAAAGTTCATACGGGACAGAAGCCCTACACCTGTGACCAGTGTGGGATAAGCTTTGGCCGAGACAGTACTCTCAAAGATCACCAGAGAACTCATACAGGAGAGAAGCCTTACCAATGTGACCTGTGTGGGAAAAGGTTCAGAGTCAGCAGTCATCTCAAAAGACACCAGAGAACTCATAGAGGACAGAAGACAGTTGGAGATTTTGAGTAAAAAGCTTCTTCTCAAACAACATATTCTAAGATACTGTGGGCTATACATGGGCAACTTACGTGCGGCCCCCACCTTCACTCAACGTGGCTCACAGTATTGATGTCAGCGCTTACAATTACAAACATGCCAACGTGATTCACTTTAATTACTTCAGTCTATATAACTAATGACTAGTATTCTCTTTTTTGTGTAACTAAATGCATTTGTCTAAATAAATGTTTAACTTTTCAGGATTCCAAGAAAAAAAGAAAATAGCAGATCTACGAGCTCAAAACAGTGTGATATGTTTTGAGCTTGTAGATCGGCTATTATTGCTACTAGGTGTGAATCTTTAGGTGTCCCACGATTCGATTCGATTCCGATTGTTGGGGTGACGATTCGATTCAAAAACGATCATTTCGATTTTTCCGATTCTCGATTCAAAAAATATTTTTTTCGATGCAGTTTTATTTTATTTTATTAAAAACAATTAAATCGAATTTTAGCATGATCTACTCCAGTCTTCTGGCATGAAAGCAGAGTACATTTAGTAAAAAGCTTGTATAATTGTAAAGGTTTTATCAACTGAATGATTTAAACACACAAAGGTTAAATCCAAGAGTAAGAACATGTCTCATTTATTTAGCTTGCACAAATTTGAACCAGTACAAAAGTTACAAAATCTCTTCTCACTCAATACCAGAACAATACATTAGTATTAAAACAGGTGTAAAATAAATACAATTGGCAGGCTTAGCTTATCTGGTAGTAAATGCACTATGCAGAAACCCAGGCCATAATGCATTGCATGCACAGGTACTTGTGTATTTGTGAAAGAAAAAAAAAAAAAAAAAAAGAGAATCGATTCGAATCGATTTTTTTTGACAGGCCTAATTGCTACCTTTGTGTGACATAGATAGAATGACGAAGTACGGCATTCAAATTATTAAAATACAGAGATAAGATGTTTCTGACTGATATCCAATGTGGCCCTCTGGAGTGAGTGTGGAAATATTGGCCATCTATCTTCAAAGTTGCCCACCACTGCAATGTCGTGGTGCAACTCATTGACCGCCAACAGCGCCATGATGGTCTGGTGTTTTGCTCAGAGCGCCGTCCATGTATTTAATAGGGCGAGACTCTTAGATTGAAAGCCGAAACTGTGAGTCAAGAAGTAAAAATCGGCTATGTAACGGCTGCCGCAAATATTTAATTCACCCAAAACATATTTTCTGCAAGCATATCGTTTAAGAGAGATGAGCCGCAAATCTGGCTTGTTTTGAGCCAAAAAGAAGAATCCAAGATATCTAGATTCTAAAATCTGGGTCCTCATAGACAGCATAAGCCAGCGGAATTTGCATTTCAGTTTTTCTTTTTTTTTTGTTATGTATTTTTTCACCGCAGTGGGGTTTTTTTTGGCTGAAATTGGCTTTAAAAGTTAGTGTGAGGGCCCCGATGTGAGTCACAAGTTGACGGAACGCTACTCAATGCAGAGCCAAAAGCCATTTCATTATTGATTAAGTTATCGATAGTTTTCTACCCAATGAATGACAGGTGATGTGATGTCTCATCTGCCTGATTATAACGCGTATATATGTTCATCTGTTGCATATCTCTGCTGTCCAGAGGAAACCTCATTACTCCAAAATGTTCATTTTTCAGGAAATGAAAAAAACATTTTTAAGGAAATTAATAAAACCTTATATATTTTTTTAACGATGCAATACTGCCTCATCAAAGTTGGTCTTGTGACATTAGATATTGTCAATTATACTTGCATGAGAAGGAGAGAGGTGGTGGAGTTAGCTGTTTTAGCAGTCAGTCTGAGGGTCCAATGGAGTTAATTGAGGTTTTGTCCAATTTTTTACTACTTGAACCATTGGTTCAATATTTTCGAAACAACACACAGACGTAAAGGGTATTCAATAGTCGAGGTCGCGTGCACGCATCCGCCTGGGTAATGGCAGACGTCAGACTGCTGGGCGAGTGCTGGTGCTACCGTGCTTGTGCCTGGGAGGTCAGATCAACATGGAAATAATTCTGTACTAGCCATATATGGAGTGTGTCTTGAGCGTACATGAGGTCAGATCAACATAATATGGAATGTCAAAACAGGAAGGACGGGTGGGGCGGGATCAACATAGGTATATGTCAGCAAGGTCAGCTCCATATATGGAGATCTAAGGGTGTGAGGTTTGAGGTCAGATTTAGAGTTGCTGGCTGGCTCCATACAGTATATGCAGATCTAGGTGTCTTCTCCATGTATGGTTATCCAGGGTTAGATGAGGTCAGTGTCGTGATCTTCATATATGGAGATGGCCATATATGGTACCGTGACGTGTCACAAGGCGTGATGTCACAAGGCGCGACCATATATGGGGCCGTGACAAATATGCCGTAGATGACTAACTAACGGACGAGAGATGCAGGTTTTCGTAGTAAATTGCGTATACCTACATCGCAACATGAGTCTACACGATTAGAGCATGCAGAAGAATTGTTTTGATCGTTTGCCTGTTATCTCATTCTCTCCTATGGTACCACATCAATAATACAGCATGGAATTGTGGAATTATTTTTATCCGACAAAATATTTTGATCTGAAAAGGGTTGAAAACCACTGCAGTGGGGAGTCAATTCCTCCATCCTCCACCAACCTGCAAAGACTAAGAGTGACTTTCAAAAATACTTTAAAGAGAGTCTTTCAAAAGAGACTGTGATTCTGTGGGAACTGACTCTGTTTAGTTATAGATCTCACACGTTTAGTTAGTTCTGTACATTTTTGGGCCCTATTTTCATCAGTGCCTTTACTGCCTTACCCCTACACTTATTTGCCTTTTCTTTTCTAAATGTCAAATAGCTGATCTACGAGCTCATAACGTGTCGAGGACGAGGTAGACTGACTAGTAGTGGAACAATTTTTTAATGTTTTTCAAAATAGTAAAAAAAAGGCAACAAGAAGTTTAGGGATGAGACGTAAGGCAACTGACGAAAATATATGGCGCTTCATTCCAAACCCATCTCGTAAACACTTAATGTTTAATTGTTAATAAATCTTTTCGTTTTCTGTGCAAGCTCAGTTGCTGTCTTTGTCAAATCATTGTAGCCTACCCCTATAGGCTAGGCAAAAGATTGTAACACTACTAACACATGCCATTTGTTAAAATTGTGTGTGTGTGTGTGTGTGTGTGTGTGTGTGTGTGTGTGTGTGTGTGTGCGTGCGTGCGTGCGTGTGTGTGTGTGTGGGGGGGGGTTGTCATATGATGGGCAAGATTTAAGAAGACAATCAGACGACAGTGTTACAATGTGTGAATGGACATGTTAATAGAAATACACAGAAACATAATCTGTCATATATTTTCGTTGAAATACTTAATTTATTGTTTTAATGTGCAAATGAATCGTTTTTGTTTGTTTTTATCGCGTACTCTTATTCTGAAGAGCCCGGCCACCGGAAGTCTTATCCGAGCTCCCTCGTCTTAGCTGCCTTTATAGTTGACACTGATTACACACACACGCGCGCGCGCACACACACACACACACACACACACACCAAGCAGCAACAGAGCAGAGAGTGAACGGCCATGAAACTGAGAGAAAGTCTGAATCATGTCAGTTTTCAGCACAAACCATTGTGTGTAACTTATTGTGTCTGAGGTTGTCTTTGCTCCACAGTCTGTGTAAAGAGTGACACTATAGAGGCTGGCACGTCGTGAACACTGGAGGGATTTACACACGAAGTTGGTTTGTTTTGTGGGCTAGCTAATGCTAATGCTAAGGTTCGTCCGTCCATTACTAGTGAAGAGACGTTTCTTAACCCAGTTGGACGTGTTGAGGCCGGGACAGTCTGCCGTTTTCAACCTGAAGCCTAAAGAGAAGTGGGTGACAACGTAACAACGTGGGTGAGATTTTGGTCCTATTTATTTACTTTTTCGCCGGCTCGGTTCTGTTATGACTGCATGCTGTAGTGTTTAGATGGTTCTGTTATGACTGCATGCTGTAGTGTTTAGATGGTTCTGTTATGACTGCATGCTGTAGTGTTTAGATGGTTCTGTTATGACTGCATGCTGTAGTGTTTAGATGGTTCTGTTATGACTTCTCCTCTGCATGTTGTAGTATTTAGATGGTTCTGTTATGACTTCTCCTCTGCATGTTGTAGTATTTAGATGGTTCTGTTATGACTGCATGTTCTAGTGTTTAGATGGTTCTGTTATGACTTCTCCTCTACATGTTGTAGTGTTTAGATGGTTCTGTTATGACTGCATGCTGTAGTGTTTAGATGGTTGTGTTATGACTGCATGTTGTAGTATTTAGATGGTTCTGTTATGACTGCATGTTGTAGTATTTAGATGGTTCTGTTATGACTTCTCCTCTGCATGTTGTAGTATTTAGATGGTTCTGTTATGACTGCATGTTCTAGTGTTTAGATGGTTCTGTTATGACTTCTCCTCTACATGTTGTAGTATTTAGATGGTTGTGTTATGACTGCATGCTGTAGTGTTTAGATGGTTCTGTTATGACTGCATGCTGTAGTGTTTAGATGGTTGTGTTATGACTGCATGTTGTAGTATTTAGATGGTTCTGTTATGACTTCTCCTCTGCATGTTGTAGTGTTTAGATGGTTCTGTTATGACTGCATGCTGTAGTGTTTAGATGGTTCTGTTATGACTTCTCCTCTGCATGCTGTAGTGTTTAGATGGTTCTGTTATGACTTCTCCTCTGCATGCTGTAGTGTTTAGATGGTTCTGTTATGACTTCTCCTCTGCATGCTGTAGTGTTTAGATGGTTCTGTTATGACTTCTCCTCTGCATGTTGTAGTGTTTAGATGGTTCTGTTATGACTTCTCCTCTGCATGTTGTAGTATTTAGATGGTTCTGTTATGACTTCTCCTCTGCATGCTGTAGTGTTTAGATGGTTCTGTTATGACTTCTCCTCTGCATGCTGTAGTGTTTAGATGGTTCTGTTGTGACTGCATGCTGTAGTCAAGCTGAAAGGCAGTTTGTCTGTCCGCAAATTTGCAACTCTAGATTGTTTTTATAATGGGATGAATCTAGAGTTGCAATACCCTCCATTCAATGGAGGGTATTGGATCATCCAAATTGCTTTTGTGATCTTCTTGTATTATACGACGTTAAACTTGCCAACATTGCAGCTGTATGGTTGAATTATCCTTTTTCAATGTGCAAAGCGTTTGTTTCATACAAATCCACCGTAGACATTATGAGCTAAGACATTCTGTGCAGGTGATTCTGATTCAAGTGTTGGAGTTTGGAAGCACTACTGTACTAGACTGTTTTAGGATCTAGAAGGCTGTGCTAGGCTGTACTAGGCTCTATTAGGCTGTACGAGCCAGTATTGTACTATAGCCTATAATGGTTTATGTAAAACTATTGGCCGTGCACACAAACTCATGTAAAAACTATTGCCTGTGTGCGCAGCACAGTGGACCTTAATCCCAAGTGTGAGGAGCTACAGGGCTGACAAGAGCCTAGTACAGCAAGTAACCAACAAGAGTGTGTTTTATAAAACGTTGTATGAACACACTACACATCCTGGTACTTCACACTGCAAGTGCAAGCGTGATGCAAGCTAGAGCTGCTGGGTAATGCAGTGCATTTGCTCAAACTCGGGTAAAAGAATATTGTATTTATTTGAATGCAGTGGGATGTGTGGCATGGCTATTGCATGTGTCCCCATTTGATTGTTTTGCCACTATAATGCAAGATATCCTCATAGACACACTCTAAATGGCCCTAATTGTTTTTCCTGTTGCAATGTTTGACAATACTGAATCTGACGGGAAGTAAACATATGGTCAAGCTGTTCACATAGCAACAGAATTCTAATGAAAAAGTAGTATATTTGAGGAATATTGGGTAGTCTTAAATAACCAATTGAAGCCCTTGAGACTAGAGCTGGGATCGGGCCGACCCAGGTCCGTTACCGACAGCCTTGTTTCCTACCCGAATCGAGCCTGACCTTGATTATTAACCCATTTAGACCTGAGGACAATTCTACAAATAGATCCAACTTGGTCCTGGGCGCTGGGTGTTACTAATTGAAAGGACGGTGAATCCCGACAACCAATTATGCTAATACTAATAATAATAATAATAAAACTTTATTTGTATAGCACCTTTCATGACATGAAATGCAGCTCAAAGTGCTTTACAGAACAATGGAGAATAAAAAGAAAAGCAAGGCAACGAACATTAAAAAACAAGCAGTAATGCAATACAGTGAGGACATGAATAACAAAAAATAAATAAAAGATCAATTAAAAGCAATGTCGTAAAAGTGGGTCTTGAGCTGCGCTTTAAAAATGTCTACAGAGGCTGCCTGACGAAGGTACAGTGGGAGCTTGTTCCATGCCGACGGCCCGTAGAAGCAAAAAAGCTGCTTCCCCGTATTTTTTAGTTGCCATTTTTTTTGGCAAAGCGAGCAATCCGACCCTAGCCCGACCCGCCCGGGTACCGTCGGGCCGGGCCGGGACCGGGTTTCGGTCGGGTATCCCAGCTCTACTTGAGACTAACAAAATCTCACATTCTCTCCCCCCCCCCCCCCCCCCCCTCTCTCTCTTTTAATATTCAGAATGCCTTGCTGTGATTTGTGTCACAAAACCTACACGGTGGGATCCATGTCGGGTCACCTGAAGAAATGTCACCTCTTCAACAACGTCAGCGAGCGGAAGCACATCCTGAACCTGTGCAACAAGCGGACCAACATCCGCCGCTGCCCGTGTCCAGTCCCGGGGTGTGGCGTCCAGGGCCAGTTCCTCGAGAGGCACATGGGACACGTCCACAAGGACTTCCGCGAGGACCAGCTGGACGTCTTCAAGGACGTCGCCAGGAGACGGGAGACGGATCGCCTGCTCCGGGCGCTCCGGGACACCAACCCTGAGATCCCGTTGAAGACCACCTGGGAGGACGTATGTACGACATATGTTGGGCTTCCCTCTCCTTATTCATCTCCTCTTCATCCCATAGAGTATAAAGAAGGATAGAGACCGAACTGGACCAAAAAAGTATTATCCCATTGCTGAAAACAGCAGCACTGGCGTTACATACTATAAGACAAACACACTTGGAATGGGAAATAGAGAGAGGAAAATGGAATTCGTAGTTATGTGTATATGACTTTGTATTTGTATTGCATTTGTATTGTGTGTTTGAGCTGACAGGCTCTTTTAATCAATCAGTCACCTTAATTCAAGTCGTTGTTTTTAATTACATATACTTGGGGGCTTGTCATGTGGTCTACCTGCAAAGCCTTTGTGATCTACTGGTAGATCACGATCTACCTTCTGGGCACCCCTGCTATAGTGCCTGCTGATCATGTTTCTTCTCTCCTTCACACAGAATAAGGATCTGGCGATGGACCCGACCGCTTTTGCCAACCAGCCAGCCACCAGGCGGGACAGACCCTGTCACAAGGCTGGATGTCGGGTACTACGGCAGCGATTTCTGGCTCTCCAGAGAAACTGGAGGTGCCTGAAAGCGGAGCTCCAGAAAGCCAAGAGGGAGCTCTGGGCCTTCCGGAGGCCTTCCGGAGCTCTGTGCCTTCCGGAAGCACAGGGGAATAGAATGCGAACCATGTCCTTTGGTGAGTGTACACTGTAGCGGTTTGTTGGGGGGCAAGTATCGGGGTGCCCGTCTGACATATAGGGTTAAATAATAAGACCACAACCGAACACACGACCCCTAAAGCAAACAATTCATACACGATACCATATAAGTCAAATACGCACACACGGAGAACCTCAAAAACCAACAGTGTATTATATTCAACAGTGTTGAAACCAATCCAAAATTAAATAAATTATCTTATGTTTCCCACAGTGAACATGGGTCCATAGCATCACTCAGTGGGAAACAATGCTTTCACATCACGGCCAAGCTACACCAGGCTTTTCTCGTGCGTTTACTCTAAACGCGCGGACCGTGCGTGTGTAAGCCAAATGCCCTGGCTACATCGATCTGTCAGACGCGCGGCAGGTTTGTGCGGGACCTTCCGGGAGGATATATAGATACGCGCTTCGGGGCATACGCACATAAAAAATTAGAACCGATCCTATTTTTAGAGCACGCGTAGGATGGCCCGCGGTATCCGTGCGTCTGGTGTAGCTGGTATCATTGACATATATTGGTCCTATCCAAACGCACTGTACGCGCGCATTGCCTGGTGTAGCTTGGCCGTTAGGGAACGTTGAACTTGGTAACTTGGTTCTTATTCCTTCATTAAAAAAATCACACTTGTGTGAAGTGAGGTGCACTCTCTTATCATCATACATCAGCCAATCAAATCATATTCTGTGGTACAAATAATATGATGTATTTGACCCCTCATATATAAATGTAAAAATCACACCTGTGTGAAGTGAGGGGCGCTAATATATTAAAGTGATTAGGTGATGTAATGGTGATATAAAACAAACGGTGCAAACACAAACATTAAACGCCATTAAAGGACCACTTTTCAACCTATCTTCATATAATAGGTCCTCACTAATAATCATGAAAAAATGGCAAAATGTATTTCTACTCAGTCTGTGTCTCATAGGAGGGCTGTGAGCAGTTCAGAAACCGTCTTCCAGTGACATCATCGATGGGGAATACAAGCTAATAGAAACTGCAGGCTTTCTAGTCCTGAAAAGTTACAATGCAAAAATGGACGATAATGAAAATCTAGTTTTTGTTCTTTTGTTCTTGTTTAAAAACATATCTGCTTCATGATGATGTCACTGGAAGACGGTTTCTAAACTGCCCACAGCCCTCCTATAAGACACAGACCGAGTAGAAAAACATTGCACCATTTTTTCATGATTATTAGTGAGGACCTATTATTTGAAGATATTTCTGAGGGGCGCGATCCCCTCCTATGCACTGCTTTGTGTTTGTAGCACTGAATGGGATGATTTGATTGGCTGATGTTATGTATGATGATAAGAGCGCCCCTCACTTCACACAAGTGTGGTCTTTTTGTTGTGTGTGTCTGTTTTGAGAAATATCCATACATGTGTAGCCTAGGCCTGTGTCTCAAAGTCATTCACTTGCATGGTTTCAGATCAGCGTGTGGAGTCCAGACTGCAGGTGAAGATGAACTCTCCAGACTCTTCCAGGGACATTTCTATTAAACAGGAACCTGAAGACCACCCACACCTCGGTGCGTTTTGTGCTACGGGCACAGGCCCCCCGGGCACTGCTCTAGTAATTCTAATGACCGTAGTCTAATCGTGCAACATGAAAACTCCGGTTGGACGTTGTAGTTGATTTCGCCCTCTGTCATTTCCTTGTATTTCTAGTATATTAAAATAATGTCATGCAAATGTGTCCAGTGCATAGCCTACTCTTTTACAATAAATGTCACTCCTATGCACAGCTTTGTGTGTATGAGCACGGAATGTTTGTCTCCCTCAGCGATACGATTATTTTGAGCGTTTTTTTATCACGATAAACGATAACGATTATTGTCCCGTTCCTAATCCAGTGTTGACTCTAATGCTATATTTTTCTACCACTAGAGGTTTCCCCTAAACAGGAGAGCAGCCCCAGTCTGCTCCAGGAGGAACCAGAGCCTCCACACATTAAAGAGGAAGAGGAGGAGCTACTCCAAACACCAGAGGAGCCTGCTGGATCAATGTTGACACTACTAACAGTGAAAAGTGAAGGTGGGGATGAAGACATCTCTTTACACTGCTTTGGCGTTGAATCAGAAACTGAAGCCACTGAAGACAGTGATGATTGGGATGACACCAGTGGAGGTCAGTCGGCTTCAAACGCCAGCTCTATAACCAAGAAGAGAAAAAAACCTTTCCGTTGTACACTGTGTAGAAAATGTTTTGCTGCGTCAGGGTCTCTGAAAAGACACCAGTGCATCATACACACTGGAGAAAAACCTTTCCACTGCCCCTTTTGTGAAAAGGGTTTCCGTCACTTAGGTGAGCTAGAGAAACACCAGCTTGTCCACACTGGAGAAAAACCCTTCCGTTGTACACTGTGTGACAAATGCTTTACTTCGTCAAGGTCTCTGAAAGATCACGAGCGCATCCACACCGGATAAACACCTTACCAGTGTACACATTGTGGCAAAAGCTTCAGTGTATCTAAAGACACACCAAAATGGCC